>NC_056729.1:1992671335-1992951335 GCF_019279795.1 Protopterus annectens | reverse complement strand
TAAAAAGAAAGAGGATTAGGTTTGATCCAGAGTCATATGCAGCATCACTGCATTTATATAACATTAAAATGGATGACAGATGGTCATAAATCATTAGTAACTATGATTATGTCAAAAATTTTAAGATTATATAGGGTATGATGGAAACATTCAAAGAGAAAGAAAAGCAATGAATGGGGAAATGAAACAATATCAGTAGAAAATAATATTGTGGAAAATAAGATTAAATGAGATGAGGACAACAGGAAAGTATGGTATATGAATGTAATGGGTAAGTATTATTGTATTTATACATGGGGAAAATACTGAGGAAAGTAAAACAAAGGCATTAAATTCAGAATAAAATGGTGTAAAAAAAATATGTAGAATACAAGGATTTTTTTAAATGAAGATTATCAATAAAACATTGCCAGTGAAAGCAAACATGCCATATAAAAAGATAGAGGACAGATGTAATCACTGTGGTGAAGTACAGACAATAGAACATGTTTTTTTTTTTTTCAGATGTAAAAGATTAAAGAAATTATGGGCTAGATTATCTAAAGAAAATTATTTACAAAGCATTAACAGAATAGGAGATATAAATATGGATGTGGTAGAATATGGTTATGGAAATTAGAAAAAGGAATTTGTTAAAAATTGAAAGTAAACTGTTTTATATAGTTTGGACTGGGTCTATATTATTCCAGTGAAAGTGCATATGTGCGACTACATAAATGTCGACACAATGCGCAAAAGCTGGAAATCGCGAACAGCCACAAAATCAAATTTTTTCCTAGGGAAAAATTCACACAGACGTTCGTAAAAACAACCTAAATTAAAAGCACTATAGCAACAGAAAGGGCAACTCGAGGTAGCTGGCCTACTACCTCCTTGCCCCATGACAAATACATTGAAACGCTCAAATGCATTTCAATGTATTTGTGTCTTTCTTGTCGCATTCACACAAAAGCACTTTCGCTGGAATAATATAGACCCATTTGGACTATATGGAATGAAAGAATTAAGGAGATAAAACATAAAGAAAAATGGATACTATCTGAGAGTATGAGGAAAATAGGAGTTTGGTTATGGGAAAAAGAGTAGATGCCTTAAAGTGAAAGTGTTTTGGAAAACAAAGATGGAAAAAATGATGTTGCTTGGAAATTGTAAAATGTTTGTAAATAATGTATAATATGTGAATAATGTAAATAATGCATGTAATGTAAATAGTATAAATATAAAAAAGCACTGTTTTAAATAAAGGACCCCTACTCTTTTCGACAGATGCCATGGGATCTTTTACATTCTTGTGAGTGACCACCAACTCAAGCAGATGGTGTTTTTTTTTTAACATCTCATCCAAAGGACACACACTCAGGAGTAGAGCATCCTCAATTATGCTGCATTGCAGTGTCAGTAATTGAACTACCTGGAGTGGGAATACAACCCACAACCTTTTGCACCAAAGGGAAGTGTGCTACCTGTTGCACAACTTACACTCTTTAGTATTCCATTAAAATATAGTGTGAAAAGTACAAAACTTACTCCATATACTTACTCCAGTCACTAAAAGTATTTTAACAGAGGTTTCCAGCAGATTAACAAAAATAAAGTACACCTTTAATAATTTTTTCCACAAAATTAAAAAGGACATCACAGTTTAAAATGACAGGAAAGTCATGTGACAATGCAAGAAACAATTTCTTATCTTAAATGACGTTACTTCACAGAAAAAATAAGTTTCTGTCATAAAATTAAAATCTGGATTTTTTTTTCTTATCTTAAATTAAGTCACTTCACAGAAAAAATAAGTTTCTGCCATAAAATTTAAATGTGGATTTTTTTTCTCCAAAGGGCACTTATATTCCCAGCAATGGAGAAATGTTAGCAGACCATTGATCCATGAATGCCTGCAAGAGGTGCACTCTTCAACACCCGGAAAGCAGTGAAGGGTTTGGCACCCAAATCATGATTTGCTACTGCTGTATTTATTTTGTCAACAGTCTGGGCATATGGAAGGTGTCCTTACGCTCTGGAAGCTGGCAAGCTGTTTTATCCTGTGCAGGATATAATACATATAGCCAAGGCGCAGTGGTGCAATGGTTAACATTGTCGCCTCCCAGCAAGAGGTTCTCTGGTTTGATTCTCAGCTGGGGTGCCTTCTGTGCAGAGTCTGCATATCCTTCCTGCGTTCGCATGGGTTTCCTCTGCGTATTCCAGTTTCCTCCCACATTCGAAAGACATATGTCTGGAGTGTTTCTCCCTGGGCCTCTGCTGAAAATAGGCTCTGTCCTGGTCAGACTTTCGCAGTTAACAAATGTTAAATAAATAAATAATAAACATCTGTGGATACATTAGCTTCTTTTCTGATGTCTTCATTTCTTTGTGTGTCCCTCACCAACCATCTCAGATACTTCATCTCCATCACCGTATGCTTCCTGAATGCTCTGCCTGCACTGCTCAGGTTTTTCCTGCTTTGGGGAAGCACAGGTTGCACCACTGTTTTGCATACCTTACTTTTCATCTGCTTTGGCATTTTTCTGTTACACACAAACCCTGACATTCTGTGGCAGTCGCTGGATTTCCTCAAATTCTAGCTTTGACTAACTCATTCAGTCTTCTCTTCTCCTCAACCATCTCTCCCAAATATTTAAAGTTGTTAACCTGTTCCACTATTTTCCCTTATATCTCATTTTCAGCTTCTTCTGAGTTACCCATTTGCTGCCAGTGCAACTGTCCTGTTTGTAATAATTTTATTTATTTATTTAATTTATTTATTTACCATGTGTTAACTGGGTTAGTTCCACAAGGCCATTGGCCTCTTTTCATGACCTGAGGTGGTATTTATACTACTAGAGAAAATTTGGCCAGGGCACTGGGGAACATCCTCTACGTTTTTCGGATGCCACTCCCATGGCTTGTGCAGTGACAGCTCAGAGGATGGCATCATAACAAAAGAAAGTGAAGAAGTTAACTAACCTGTAATGAGAATTTAATTTCTGAAGACTTTGGAGGTGTTTCTGCTGCACAAGAGATGAACTGTGGAAATGTGAATGTTAAAAATGGGCAGTGATTAGTTGCTTTTAATAAAGGAAGTGGGCAGGAGTCTCCACATACTGCATGGATTACTGAAATTGTCAATGATGGACTGTAGAATGAAAATGTCTACAACTGGAGAAGGAGGAGTCGAGTGAGTGTCATGGGCCAAAATGGTAGAGAAAGTATTTGGTGTTGATGAAAGTGGAACTTGAATGTCAGAAAATGAAATGAGATTGCAGGACTGTTTGGCAGCACAGAGACAATTAAGGCTTGTAGAAGCTATAAGTTTCTTTGTTAAAAGGAAAAGGCCAAGTATAAGCATGAGATCAAGGAATGATACAGTAAATAAGCAGTTGATTTATATGGGATAATTTTATTGCTGTACTATGTTTCTCATTGCAGGATATGCATTCATTTACTCACACTGGTAATGAAACTTTTTGTGATGTAACATTTGAAACTGAAAATCTGATAAGAAAGTTTAATGCTTTGTGATTTAAAAATATTTTTTTTTCTTGGAATAATTACATTTTTTCTGGGCAGAATGTAGATTTAAAAAAGAGAATATTATAACAGTTTAGATAAGAAGATATGGAAGAAGGTGATACAAGGAAATGGATACAAAATTTATGTGAAACTCTGGGTAATATTTCTAAAAATAGATGAAAAGAATCTATGGAATGGAGGGTGGGAAGCATAACATGTGCTTAAGAATTTAGAGTGTTACTTCTTAGGTTCATAGGTTCATAGGTTCGTACTAGGCTATCTGCCCTAGGGCATTTATAAGCCTAGCCAGAGTGTGTGTGGCTTTCACCACCCCTTAGGATGAGAATACTACACCCATTTAGGGTTTAGTTTACTGTGCCTCTGTCTAGTAGTGACACAGAGATGACCCCCGGGGTAAACCTACGATCTCCCATCCACTCGTCAAGACTTCTCTTGAATAGAGTTAGTGAGGGGCTCTGCCTAACATGGATTGGGATTCTGTTCCAGAGTGTAGGGAGCCTCTGGGTTATGAATCTGTCCCTCCAGCACGTCCTATTTATTTCTGTGTTGAGGTTTAAGTCTCTTGCTCTCGTGGCTCTGATGGATTTGGATTTTTTGAGGTGGATCATGTCCATTAATTCTGGATTGGACATGGCCTTGTACGTTAGGCACAGGTCACCTCTGAGTAGGCGGTATGCGACTGAATAGAGCTGGATTTTTTTCAGTCGGGCAGCATATGACATATGTTTAAGACCCTTTATCCTCTTGGTGAGGAACTTTTGGGGATTTTCCAACTGCTGCAGGTGTCGGGTAAGATACATCCCAAATGGGGCATTGTACTCAATCATTGGCCTAATAAGAGATGAGTACAGGGGCACAATGACCTCTCTTGATCTAGATGTGAAACCCTTCATGATAAGGTGGGCAATATAGGAGGTCTTCCTAACCACTTTGGCAATGTGAGTGTCAAATGAGAGGTTACTGTCAACCAGGGTCCCTAGGTCCCTGATTACCTCTTCCGTACTTAATGGATTACCACCTATGTGGTAATTTGTGGGTACCTTGTTTTTCCCAAAGGGTATGACTATATATTTTTTGGCGTTAAGCTTAAGGCCATGGCTCTGGCACCAATTATCCATTGCTATGAGTCCTCTCTGAAGGATGTTTGTGTCCGCTGGAGTATCAATTATGGCGCCCAGTTTGCAGTCATCTGCGAACTTTGTCAGCCACAATCCTCCTATGTTTGCCTGTACCTCGAAAAAATAAATGCCAAACAAGAGGGGTCCCAGGACTAAGCCCTGTGGGACACCGCTTGTGACTGGCTTAGAGTCTGACATAGCTCCAGCAACTCTGACCCTGTGGGTTCTGTCCTTGAGCCAGTTTGCAACCCATCTCGTGACATATGGGTTTACATTTAAGCTGGTGAGTTTGTCTATGATGCCCGAGTGTGGTATTGTGTCAAAGGCTTTTGCAAGGTCAAGGTAGGCTGTGTGAACTGCCTTACCTTCATCAATGGCCTTAGTGACGGTTTCAAAAAAAGTCGACCAAGTTCAAAAGGCAGGATCTGCCCTTGACAAAGCCAAATTGGGTAGGATCCAATGTCTGTAGGTCCCCAATGTCTTTGTTTATGAGTTCCATAATGATCCTCTCCATAGCTTTGCAGACCAGGCTCGTCAAGCTTATGGGGCGGTAATTTCCAGGGTCCGTAGAAGCACCGCCTTTGTGAAGTGGGACCACTGTTGCCATACGCCACTCTTTGGGTACGTATCCTGTAGTAAGGCTAAGATTAAACAGCAGCCTTATGTTTGGGTTTAGTTCCTCTTGGAGTTCATGTAGCACACAGCCGGGACACCGTCCAGTCCCATTGATGCTGTGTTTTTAGCTTTAGAGAGGGCGGCTCTCACCTGGGCATCTGAGATGTTAGGGAGGCTACACTTTGCTGGGATAGTTATTTCTCCTTTTGGGGGGGGGGAGCAATTTGCACTGAACCTATCTGCCAGAATGTTGGCAATGTCAGTGGGTTCAGTGTATTTATTGTCATTTTGGACTAACTCTGAGTATATCTGGGAGTTTCCACCCAGGTTTCTAACATAGCTAAAGAAGGCCTTGTGATTGTCTTTTGTGTCTTTTGCGATTTTTCTCTCAAAGTTGGCCTTGGATGATTTTATGAGTGATCGTAGTTTTTTTGCTAGTACTGATCAGAGATGCCTTCCCATTTAGGGATTTTGCTCTGTCATGTAGTAGCTTCCTCCTTCTGTTGTAAAGTTTGTTTATGGCTGGGGTCCACCAGACCGGGCGCCTGCCTTTGGAGGAATGGGTCTTGGTTTTATTTGGGATTGCATGATCCATGCATTCTTGAAGGTGCCCGTAGAAGGCATTTGCAAAGGATTCAGCAGTGTGGGTTGTGGTTTCCACTGGCCCAGGGACCTTGAAGGATACCACTTCAGTCTTAAGAAGTGTGAAGTTGGCTTTTGAGAAGTTCTTCACTGTGGTCTTTTGTGCAGGGGTGGGGGCGGGATGTGGATTTCCAGTGAGATTAATTTATGGTCTGATCTTACCAATGAGGGATATACTTCCGGTGTGGAGCATTTTGTCCCCATGTTTGTGATGATCAGGTCTAGTATATTGTCTCCTCTTGTGGGAATGGTGACTAGTTGTTCCATCACATTTGAGTTTATGAATTCTAGGAACCTTTGGGCTAGGGTGTTTGGGCTTGAGTAATGTTCCCAGTCTATGTTTGGGTAGTTGAAGTCTCCCAATATGATGGTATTTGGAGAGACATTCATACTCTCCAGTGTCTTCAGGAAGGCTGTGTGAGTTTCCTGAGTTTGAGAGGGTGGTCTGTAGCATGCTACAAATTGTAAGGCAGTTTTGCCTATGGTTAGTTGCACCTGGATGGTCTCCGATGCTTCGTGCGTTGCCACTAACCTGGAGGTGTGGATATCTTTGATGAATATGGATACTCCCCCTCCTTTTGTGGTTCGGTCCAAGTTTTGGGGCCGGAAAGCATGATATGAGGTAAAACCTGATAGTGCTGGGGTGCTCTCAGGAGCCTTGAACCAGGTTTCAGTCACTGCACAGATATCGATGTTCTCCATACTGAGGAGGGCTTTGAGGGCGTGCATCTTGAGGTTTAGACTTCTGGCATTGAGCAGCATTACCCTTATTTATTTCCACTTGTGTTTTCTAGGGAGGTAGGTTTGTCATTTAAGCCTTGCCTAAAAAAGGCACTATGGGGGTGGCAAGAGCCTTGGCCAATATCCGGAAGCCCAGGGGTGACAGGTGCAAGCCATCCCTTGCGAAGCAGCATGGCTTGTCGAGCATGTCATCCCAAGCAGACAGACATTGGATCCCCTTTGAATGACACCAGTAATTAAGCCAATTGTTAAAACTGATCATTTTGTCTTTGTACTGTGGCATCATTCTTGGTGAGGGTAAGATGCTGCTCAGGGTCAGGGTCATACCGGCCTGGGCTACATAATCAGAGAGCTCCTCTATGTCTCTTTTCATGTAGTCCAGGGAGGTACGTCTCAGGTCGTTCACACTGGCATGTACAATGACTGAGTCATATTTGTACTTGCTGTGGAGTGACCTGAGTGCTTGTGTTATGTGGCGGATTCTAGCTCCCGACAGGCAGCTTACTGTGACCCTATCCTTGTTCAGTCTGGTGAGCGGGACGTCAGTGTGTCTGACTATGGAGTCACCTATTACAAGTGTGTCTGGCATGTTGTTTGGCCTTTACTGGTTATAGAGGCACGTGAAGTATGTTGGAGAACTGAAATCATGTTTTTGTGGGAACTCCAGGCATTTGATAGGGAATTGTGGCACAATAAGATGCAATCAATGTGAGAAAAAGGTGTGATGCAGAGTGTAGGATTTGTAAAAAGAAGGGGCATTTTTTGGTTTGAATGTCAGGAGCCGCAGGTTGTAACAAAAGAAGGATAGAGCGGGAAATTAAAGGAGAAATGCGAGGAGAAAATGTATAAATGAAGATGGAATAAATGATGAGGAATAATGTTTGCAAGGAGAGCAAGACAGCATGGAGGAAAGGAAGGGATGTACAAGAGAAAGTGTAAGGAATAAGTACAGAAACAGAAAATGCTTTTTAAACATTAGAAAGTGAAAAATCACATTTAGAAGAATAGATTGAAGGAACAAACAAGAAAAATATTTCAGCTGAGGAAAGAGTAATGGTAAGAAAGAGAAGTTTAAAATTTTTCTCCTAAAGTTAAAAAAAGTAAAAGTATAATTGTATAATATTGTCTGTAGATTGTCAGTGTTGGAATGATGTACCAAGTGTGATGTGGATTTAATACTTTTGCAGGATATTAGATTTGTGTCAGAAATAGATTTCAGATGGAGTTACTGGGGGGTCCATAGTATGGAATATTGCTTGTGAATATTGTTTGAGAGTTGCAGTGTTGTGTAGAGAAGATAATAAAGTATTAGATGAGAATTCAGTAAACTGAGGAATGGTAAGTGCTGGAGATATTAAATGGGAAAAGAATGTTTACAGAATCATTGCTTTGTAGAAAGCAAGCAAGAAATGGAACAAGTATTTCATCAAATCAAAGGATATTTAACAGTAAATCTGAACATTGTTAGTAATGGGTATTTTAATTGTAACTTTTATGGGGGGGGGGGTCACAAGAGAAAGGGCAAGATCTAAAGAAAATATTAATAGTGACGAAATGTGGTAGGTTGGGTATATGGAACAGAAGACAGCCTATTTACTGGAGGGTCAATCTTAGTTCAGAGACTGATTATGTTTTATTATTTGCAGGTTAATTTGGCAATATGGTCTGAGATATTGGAAAATGAAGATGTTACCAAAATAGGAAAAGGTAATCAAATAATATATGAACATATTATTATCGGGGAAGCTTAAGAAATACCTTAAATCAGTTATCAGAGCATTTAACTGTGAATGGTTTATACAACACATGGACTGATTGGTGGATAGTGTTTAAAATCGCAACCAGCTTTTCGCAGTTGCGATATGTGCATGCCTCCACAGATCCGAGTGCATGAAACACTTCAAACTGTTATTCTAATTCCTTACAACTGCCCAAAAACTTTACATTACTTTTAGGAACAGGAACAATTTGAGAAACCCTCTCCCTGTCTTGCATACATTGCAGACGCACGCTTGAGTTATAATGGCTGTTATCGTCCTGTCGGTTGGCTTCTTAAGTGTGTCTAATATGAGTGCATAAGACTAGAGTGTCTAATATCACAATTTGGATGGTGAATTAAATACACTTCAGATGCTATTTCTCTCACCAGTGTATATGCACCCACTCTAGGATTTTGATTGTTGGGGGAACAGGATGCATGAAAACTTGAACAAAATTGTTTCCCTAAACAGCAAAGTGAAGCTGAACAGGCAATCACTTCTATCCTTCTCCAGAAAAAATACCAGCTATGAGTAATGATAGGGCAGACCTAATTATTATTCAAAATGTTATTCGAATTCCTTGTTACTGCCCAAAACCTTTACATTACTTTTAGGAACAGGAAAAAATTCTACTGTAAAGTTTTTTGGACAGTCCTAAGGAATTAGAATAACAGTTTGAATCATTTTCATGTGTCTGCGTTTTTCTTCTCAGCATTCCTTCCTCCCAGTTAAACTACTCCTTTCCTCAGTTAGACAGCAGCCCTACCAACTGAAGCATGAGTGTGTAATGCATGCAAAACAGGAAGAAGACTTGCACTATTGTTTCTCTTCCTGAATGTAAGCCAAACTGATTTTTCATCAGTAAGGATGTCAAATAACACCTTGTGGTGTTTCCCGCACTGGTTTTTATTGCAGCATATGAGTTTAGCAACTGCAAAAATCTGGTTGCAATAATACGTAATTATCACAAGAAGTTTAAAAAAATGTATTTGCAGTTAAAGTGTTATTTAAAAGAAGAAGAAAAAAGGAGTATCAAGAGATGTATATAAGTGCATTACAGCATTTAGAGTGTGATAACACAGATTTTTTTAATAAAAAGAAAAGGTGAAGTCGTTACCATTTAGGCAAACGCACTGTTTGAAAGGAAGGAATAAGTAAGTTTCAGCACATTTGGCAAAAGTTAGTTAAGGAGGATGTTACCATAATGAGAGAGATTAAAAAAAAGGGGGTGAGGTTAAAAAAATCACAATAAAAAGAAGTTAATGATTCACCATAATGTTCCATCGCTGTTGTCCATTTTCATTCTTCTTCAAGCTGTGGGTTCAAATCCAACCCTTGTATCTGACTCAGCCACTTTCTATAGTTCTAGGATCTGATTCTCGAGCTCCTCCCTTAGACATAATGCCTCCTTCCCCTAGATTACCTCAGATTGAGTTTGCAGATACCATATTTACAGTATATCTATCTCTATATACAGATTAGAAAAGGATAGGACAAAGTTCAGAAGCTCAGACAGGAACACATTTCCTATAGGTCTATCTGTCAGGTCTCATTCACAGATCTTAAAGCATAACAGTGTTCGTAAATTCTTTTCTTTAAAGTTCTTTCACTCTTCCCAATGTAAAATGCTTGATATACTTTACACTGCACCATGTATACTATTCCCGTCATATTATCACGACTGGGAATAAATACCCTTTCCCCATGAGCTATGTATAGACATTGGGAACATGCACCACACCTAAATGTCCCTTTTATCATCCCATCCTTCATAATGTTTTGTCCTTTCCCATTTTCTAACCAGTCCTTGATAATCTTCCCCTTCTTAAAAATAGTCTTAACAACTAAATGAGTTATATTGGGGAGATCGGTCAGGCTTAAGAATTTTTTCTATTCCATTTGTATTATACCCCTGATAACGTATGCATCGCCATTATCCAACTAATTATCGCCAACTCATCCAAAGTTGCCCTTTCATCAAATGTGAGATTAGACCTACATTTATTCTTACTGATTTCTTTCCTTAACTCACTTTCCACCATCCTTTCAAAGTTTTTTAATTGTGGATGAAGTGAGGGGGGGGGGGGTGTTAAAAACACTCTTTCTCCTGAGTAC
Organism: Protopterus annectens; assembly: GCF_019279795.1. Taxonomy (NCBI): domain Eukaryota; kingdom Metazoa; phylum Chordata; order Ceratodontiformes; family Protopteridae; genus Protopterus; species Protopterus annectens. Next base: position 1,992,940,816 of record NC_056729.1, on the reverse strand, counting down.
ACCACTATGATTGCCTGCAGAATTAAAAGTGCCTACAAGTTCCAAATTAACCATCCGTACCTTTACAGAGCAAATTAAAATGTACGTCCATTAAATCTATGCCACTATAGTTAAAAATGTTAAATTTATTGAAAGTATATTTATAATTATCCCTAAGAATGTGTCCGTTGTCCATTATCTTCCCCCCGGGTTGACCCTGTCACCCTCCCCCTGTGTCCATATTCTTGATTGTACTGGGGGATGTTCTTTTCTGTTAATCTCCCCAATCTGCTGAGGAGGGATAATCTAAAGGGTCATCCCTATCTGCATGACATTCATCTACCCTACTTATATACGGTGATGTAACACTAGGCTGTAAGCCTTCCTTTGCTGATGTATCATTTTCTTGATACCTTGAGTTACCCACATTCTTAGTATTCTTAGGCTTAGGGTAACTCACGTTATTCCTATATTTGCCCAAATCACTTTCTATTTTCTTTTTCTTTCTATTAATGTTAGCCAAACATTTTTCATCAATCCTTTACAATTATACAGTTTACAAGTGCACATCCCCTGTATCAGAAAAGAGGTATTATCAAGGGGCAGTATGTAAGGGCTGGCAGGATGTCCTCAGAAAATGATGACTTTGAAACTGAATGTAGGCTGTTAAAGGGTATGTTTCAAGAGAGGGGGTACCCATCCAGTTTAATAGAGGAAGTTCATAATGAGGCTAGGGGCAATAAACATGATAGGTTTAAGCCCTTTTTAGGAAACAACATGATTAGCCTAAAAAAATGTAGAGAGAATGAACAGATGGATGAGTTGGTGATAATTAGTTGAATAATGGTGATGCATACGTTATCAGGGGTATAATAGAAATGGAATGGAAAAAATTCTTAGGCCTGATCGATCTCCCCAGAATAACTCATTTACTTGTTAAGACTATTTTTAAGAAGGGGCAGAGTATCAAGAACTGGTTAGAAAATGGGAAAGGACAAAACATTATGAAGGATAGGATGATAGAAGGGACATTTAGGTGTGGTGCATGCTCCCAATGTCCATATATATAGCTCATGGGGAAAGTGTATTTATTCCCAGTCGTGATAGGTGGCTTGAAGGTAAAACTTATGCAAATTGTAATACGACGGGAATAGCATACATGGTGTAGTGTAAAGTATGTCAAACATTTTACATTGTGAAGTGTGAAAGAACTTTAAAGAAAATAATTTACGAACACTGTTAAGCTATAAGGTCTATGAATGAGAACAATGCATTATTTAAACATACTCAGAGTTGTAAACAAGCTCAGTTCATTTTTTAGTGTTAGACTGTATCCCTAAAGATTTGAGGGGGGACATTGGGAGACAACAATTGAATTCAAGGAGTTATATTGGCAAATTATTTCAAAATTCTATAAGTCTCCTGGGCTTAATGAAAATATCTCATTAGCCCATGTTGAAAACGAGGAACGCCAAACTATGACTTATTTCTTTAATATATATACTGGCCCTGGGAAATGTTCATATTAGGAAGGATGACATTCTTAATATGTTATACTGCTTTAATAAAGTTATCCGGCAGTACGGTCTAGTGGTTGGTTCCTTCCTGGAGTGCTTTTTTGTGCTTTATGGTTCTGGGTTCAGTTTGAAGCACTTGTCCACATAGTTATTTGATTTTCATAGATCTAGTAGAAGGGGCTTTCATGTTTCGAGGTAGTGGAATACATTTGGAGGAATATACTGTACATGAGATATACAATCTGTAATCCTCTTAGTCAAAGTGACTTTGGAAACTGGCCATCCCATTCTAACATTTGAGAAGGAAACAAACAGTTTTTCAGAAAGTTTGTTCTATTAAGGTAAAAACACAGCTGTCTATGAACATGCAGAAAATGAAGAGTATAGTCACCCATATTTTGGAAATTGGGGAAGAAATCCGGTAGGCTGATGACCTGATTGATATTGTTTTCAGAGGCAACTTTGATTAGACTTACTGGGGGGTGGGGGGGGGTGGGGGTTGGAATGCTAGAATTTATCTGATATGTGATCTTAAAGTGTAAACCTGTCTGGAGGCAGGTAGGCTAAACAACTGGCAGAAAGAAAACGTCACAAGAGAGACTAAGAGAAAAGAACATCCCTCAGTACAATCAAGAATATGGACAACTGTTAGGCGCATGAACTCCAACAATCACTTCTAGTTTATTGCAACAGAAACAAGTGTAGATATAAGTGCTTTCATCCCAAATAATAACAGGAACTTCATCAGATACCTATTTATTGCAATAAACTAGAAGTGATTGTTGGAGTTCCTGGTGTACTTGTTACTTCATTTTTTGGCTGGAAATCCTCTTTTGAGCTCAGAGAAGGAGCAACTGGAATGAAGGCAGATTGACGGCTCATGAATCTGGACAGTGACAAAGCTGACAAAACCCCCATCTGGATTTGTGTCCTTTGAAATTTCTTCATCATTCTATCAACCTCCAATTCTGAAAGATTGCAAGAAGACCTGACAGATGAGGGGAGGAAGGTCTGGAAGTTCTTTTAGGAGACTGCAGGAGCCCAGATGATCCAAGGGTCAGAGGGACAAGCTCCGGGGAGGTCCTGATAGTAATGACTGTGGGTGAAGTTACAGTCAGTGCAAGATCTGAGGTCTTCAGATTCAATGTTTTCTAAACCTTTTTTGGTGGTTCAGCCAAAGTTAGTGGAGAAGCCTTATCAGTGGAATGCTTATTGTGTTCCCAGGAAGGTAGAAGACCTTTGAGAATCAACTTAGTTCTCCTGTTACTAATGGCACGTTGATTAAAGCCCGCTCAAATACAGCAAAGGGATTCAAAATAAGCAGTAAATGTACTCCCTGTGGGCATCAGATTGAGGGATCTTGTGCTTACAGGAAGTGCATTTTTTAAAACCAACTGGTTTATCAGACATGTTCCTCAAAGAAAGGAAAAGGAAGAAAGGAACAAAGTGAAAGAACCAACAAGCTAGGAAAAGGGGGTATTTACAAAATCCAGTAAATCTATAACAATAAAGTTTTTTTTTTAATATAAGGGTAAGGAGGGTTAAGTAGAAGAAAATGAGTAAGAAGAGAATAAGCAAGTCACCAAAAAACACTCACAACCCACTAGCAGCTTGACAAATTTACAATCTCAGTCATCTTGATGAGCAGTGAATAAGATCTGGGGTAATCTAGAGGAGCTTAAAAATCAGATCCTAGGGATATAGAGAGCAGACAAGTCAGATCCGAGGGTCATATCTGAACCCACAGGTTGAGGAATGAATGAACATGACAACATCAGACCAACTATTAGGTACTGTGGAAGAGCATGTGCAAATATGTATAAGGATGTTTTGGACAGGAAAAGAATCTGGAAAGGACTTCCAAGATTGCTGCACACTAAATAACAGATTGACTCTAGCTATGCCAGTTTGAAAACAGAAACTCAGCAGAGAAGGCCAGTGGACTTGTGTTTCTTGGTAAATTTCAGTAACTGACCAGTAAGTGCACTGCCTGGATGCCAGGAAAAAAAGAATTACAAAGGACCTGAAGGAATATCAGCTACAAAAGGTGAGGAAAAACACTGAATGGGAAAAGTACTGCAGCTGTTCAGCAAAAAACAGTGCAAGCTGCAGACATAACATATAGTAATCTAGATGAAGCATAAGACAACTGTGCACAAACTAGTTAAAATAAATGAAACACCGATGGAGTATATCAACTGAAATAACAAAAGGCTGGAATAAATGGAAGAAGCTTTAAACAGATATTCAGATGAGGTGATAACACTGCAAAAATCAGAGGTTGAAATGAAGAAAAGGCTGGCTGAATATGTGACTGCACAGGAAGAGATGTTTAAAAAATAACAGAATTAGAGGACACACCATGTAGGGAAAACCTGAGATTTTCAGCTGTACCAGAGAAGTTGAAAGAACAGACTGTATTAATTTTATGAAAGCTAAAATAAGCAACTAGACTGGTATTTTACAGCACGAGTTGTTAATTGAAAGGGCACATCATGTGTATGCTCCAAACCTGGCTATGACAAAGCAACCTACACCTTTTGTAGTAAAGATACAATCCTACCAGTAGAAGGGAGCTGATTCTGACCAAACTGCGGCAGAAGGACAAAGTACGAAAAGTGAGAGTCATCAGAATATTTGTCAAGAATGATTACTCACTGCACACCAGGCAGAAGAAGAGTAAATGTATTCCACTATTCAGGGAATGTTGAGAAGTAGGCATGACAGTCAAACTGCTGCACTCAGTTATCTTCAAATTATTCTTCCCTGGAGGGACAAAATCCTTTTTTGATGAAGTACATGCTAATGAGGAAATGCAAAAGCTTATCCAACAAAAAAGACAGCTGTGAAACAGAAAGAGATTCTGCTTCTTGTTCTTCTGGTTAAAAAAAACACAGACATACTGTGCCAGTGAAACCTTTTCCAGTGTTTCAATGGAAAATGCTGGGGAGAAGGAAGGGAGCACAAGATGTGACTAGAAGAATTGAGAGTATGTTGGAAATGAAGCAGGGACAGGATTTGGGAGATGGAGATGAACAGGAATAAAACCATTAACTTGAAATTGACAAATGTGGGATTACAAAGCAATGTTTATATTTGGGAAATATGACAGAACAAGAAAATCTGGAAATATTGGACTTTATTGCACTTTGTTGGACTTTTGGGGGGAACTCTTAAATATATGCCCCATTTCATGTCACGTCACTAATGTTCAGAAAACTACTTAGGGTAGGAAAAGAGGGGAGAAAGTTAACTGTAAGTAAAACTATTTTTTTCTTAACAGCACTATTTTTATAGGGTATGATTATGTTTGCATGCTATAAAGTAAAGTTTTCTCAGTTGTTTTTAAGTGTAATGGGGATATTGTTGTAAACAGGTGCTCCTGTTTTTTTTTTCCTTGTTTTTCTTTCTCCCTTCTTCTAACTTTCTCCTTGTTCAGTTTTAAGAAATGTAGGGACTACAATGTAAATAAAATCTGATTAAAAGAGCAAGACAAAAGAAAAATGAATCTGCTTTTTCTCATTCTTGACTGGATTAAGGCCCTTAGCTTGATCTAGTAACAAGTTTTCAGAAAAAGCAATTTGTAAATGAAAAAGAATATTGAATATTATAATGCTTTTTCTAGCAAATAGATGCATGCTTAGTAGCAATTCTGTGTCTGGTCCTCATTTCTCCATAGAGATAATCTGATAAAGACAAATTGGATAAAATCTGATAAAGAGAAATTGGCTAGGAATAAAACAAGAGAAACTGGCTAGGGGATAATGTTCTCTGAAAGCATTCAGGTGTTTTCCCAGCTGGGAGAGCTATAAAAATAAGACAAACCCAGACAGAACTTAGTAGAAGCACAGGCTACACCATGCATCGAAGCATGGATAACCTTTTCTTTAGGGTAACTCAAGTCTGACAGTGTGGCTTTCAATTTAGGACAATTGTTCCTATTAGTATGGTATTAGTAGGGTAACACTTCAACATTTTAAGATGTACATAGTTTTGTGTGCTAGTACTACGTTAACAGGTTTTAGGGGGATATTGTGTTTTTTTTTATGCTGTTGTTGTTTGAGAGCTTTCAATAACACAAATTTTGTAAGATGTGACATAGGCTCAAATGGATATGACAGGAAACCTCTGTATACATTTTCAATATGCCAAACAGCGTATGCATGTAACATAAAAGCTTTAATACATAACAGGTGGGAATAATAACTTTTTAATAAAATGTTGCTTTCTGTAATGTCTTTAAATGTTAATGTTTCACAGATAAATACAAAAAGAAAGATAGTGAACTATATTAAAAATGAAACATGCAAATAGCTATGCTACAGGAGACACATTTGCAAAGAACACATGTGAATTTGAAAAAGAAAGTTTTTCAGGATGGTTATTCAGTGGAATACCCGGGACAAAGGTTAAGAGAAGTACTTATATTAACAGTAAGAGGAGCTGCAATAGTGATAGAAGACAATAAAAAGATAATAATGGTAGATTTCTAGTACTAACAAACTACTGGCAAGGGAGAAGGATTACATTGCCATGTATTTATAATCCACCTAAAACTGCTATAATGGAGCTTAAGAAAATTGTGGGAGAAATAATCAGCTTTCAGCAAGCAATATTACTTATAGGTGGGAAATGGGATTTGATTTGCAGCAGTAAATATGTGTCCGGGGAGCCCAGAAGGGAAAATATAACAATTCAGGAAAGGCATTTGAAGAAATTTATGAAAATATTTGCATGGAAGATGTGAATTAAGTACTAGGAGTACAGAGTGAATTTACATATTATTCCCCAAGATACAAAAACTGGGCTAACCTAGACAGAATTTATACTTCACAGGAACATGTGCACTTTGAAGGTCTTGATATGCACCCCAAAACTAATTCAGATCATGCACCAATAATAACTAAAATAAAAACATGAGGTAATAAAATAAAAATGAGACACTGGGGCTTTCCCACCTGTCTGTTGGAAAGGGAGGAATTTAATAAATAGGTATTGAAAATTATTCAGGAGCTATTACAGAAGATAGAAATGTCTTCTGAAAATATAGCTAGGGAGTGAGATAAAATTAAAGTAGAGTTTAAAAATACGGTGGAAATAAAAGAAAGGAAGATATGGTTAAGAAATAAGAATTATTTAAAGGAACTGACAAACTGCAGAATAGGGGGAATTTCACAAAACAAAAAAAGGAGCAAGTGCAGAATTCTAAACAGAATATAAGGGATTACTTCGATAATATGCATGAGTTTAGAAAGATTGCTGTTAAGCAACTGTTTCTGATAATAACTCTACAGCACAAAATCTTTTAGCACAACAACTCAGGAAACAGAATGTAGAAAGGGCTACTGCCAAGCTTAGGAAGGATATAACAAGGAATATAACAACAGATCCTGTGGAGGTATCAGAAATATTTCAGAAATTATATGAAAGTCTTATAAAGCAGAGAAATTTGGAAATCAAGAAAACGTACAAATGGAAATGTTTATGGAAGAATTAAATATGCCAAGATTAGAGGCGGATGAGGCTCAATTACTAACAGTTAAGACAGGAGGAGACGAGATAAAAATGATGATGCATAACCAATCACAAGAAAGGCCCAATGAACAGATGGCATTCATGTGGAAGTTATAAGCTAGGAAGGAAAAACTGAGAAAGATCTGGAAGGTTTTGTTTAACAGGATTTTAATAGGAGAAGAAGACAGCAGTAGTAGCTGTAATACCTAAAATGGGTAAAGTGCCATCATAACCAGCTTCATATAGGCCCATTTCCATACTAAACTATGATTATAAAGTGTTTAACTCTGTAATGGCTAAAGGAATGGCAAAAGTGATGCCAAAATGAATAGATATGGATCAATGTGTGTTGTGGAGGGGAGGCAAACATTTGACAACATTAACAGAACAATGATGATCCAGAGGAAAGAAGAATGTTAAGAAAATACCACTGCTGTTGGTGGGTTTTGATGCAGAGAAAGCACTTGACAGAGGAAGGTGGGATTTAATGAGCAGGGCAATGGCAGTATTTGCATTTCCTTATAAAATTATAAGGTTGATTAGGAGGATATATGAGGGATTGGAGGCAAAAATAAAGTGGGTAGGGTCCTCTCTGAATGTTTCTGCTTGAGTAGAGGAACCAGGTAGGGGTGTCATCTTTCCCCATTGTTATTTCCATTATACTTAGAACCATTGGTAAAGAAAATAAGAGATGCAGAAATTCAAGGATATAATTGGTTTGGTATTCAAGAAAAGCTGGCTCTATTTGCAGATGATATTATTTTACACTTGACAAAACCAAAAAAAGGACATTACAGTGTTGTGAAACATTTTGAGCCAGTTTCAGATCTTTGGGATACAAAATTAATGCAACTAAAATAAAGGCAATTGTGGTAAATTATGTATCTACATATGAATTGTTTCAGCAATATCCATATTTATGGGGATATGATAAAATTAAGTATTTAGGAGTATGGATTAAAAATTATTCCAGTGTGGCAGCTAAGGATTCATGGAAAGAAACTAAACAAAAGATAATACAAACACTGAAAAATATGAAGCTCTTTTATATGGACATGGATCGTAAATACAAGTATTTAAATGCTTTACGTCCCTTTAGTCTTATAAACAGGTCAGGCATATTTTTATCAACCAATTGAGAAGTTGTGGATAACAATCAATAAAGAGCTGAAGAATTTTTTCTGGGAGGGGAAGACAGCAAGAGTCAAATGGGATAAGCTGATTCTTCCAAAAGAGCAAGTCAGATTGGGGTTACCCAATTTCAATGGGTATTTCAGAGCTACACAGTTAAGAATCCTATACATAGCACAAGTAGAAACCTATTATTCAAAGTGGAAGGGGATGATGATGAAACAGACGGAAAGCTCAAGAAATAAGGACAGACTGGGATTTTAGATGTGGATCTCTAAGGAGAATAACAATAATCATACAGAATATTATATTCATAAAGTAGCAGGAAGTATTCTAAGAACTAAGCCAACACAGGAATGGAGGAAGGAGATTCTGCCGATAGGGTTGACTCCAATTAGGGATACAGAAAAAAGGCAAGAGGGGGCTGGAATTTATTGGAGAAAACTGGCAAAGAAACCAAGGTACTGGGACCAAATAACTAGACAGGAAAATGTAGCAAAATGGGAAGTTACCGAGAATTTATTGGACTGTAGGTTAGAGATTGTCTTCCCCAAAGAGAAAGAAATAGGGGATTCCAAAACGAAAGACCAGCAATGGTAGAGTTTTTAGTAGAATCTAGAAGAGAAGCTGCCATTTAATAATTACCACAGCATATAAAATGTTGCATTTTAAGTATAAGAATCAATCACTGAAGGTTAGAAAGGATTGGGTAGAGAGAGTGGGTAAGCAATTCACAAAGAAAACATGGGGATATATGTATGTTTCCCAAATATGCAACAAACTCTAGAAGATTCAGAAATTTTGCTTGGAAGTCTTTACATAGATATTTTTATACCCTAAGTAGACTCCAGAGAATTTTTCCTAAGGTAGACAGCAAGTGCTGGAAGTGTAATGGGGAAGGAGGAAGTAATTGGGAACATATTTTCTGGGAGTGTAAAGAGTTGGCAGATGTTAAAGATTCCCTGCAGAATCTCAGAGATACTTGGTGAGCAAATTGGTGTAACTAGGGAAATGATTTTTCTGAGCTAACATACAGAAGTGAAATTGCCTAGACATAGTAAGGCCATGCTGGGTCTAATTATGGTGGCTGCCAAGAAAACAACAATTACTAGAAAATGGAAATCAAAGTCTAAACCAATTGTACTACAAGTAGTGAATACAGAAACAGAGATAAAACATGTAGAATTTGAATCTTTAAAAAGGGTAGTGGCAAATTACATAGGAATTGTGGGAACAATGCATACAGGGGAGGAATGAGGTTTAAAAGAAGGCAAGACTTGAATGAGCTATGTAAGGTTTACTCACAATGATTGGGTAGATTATAAGTGATGTATAATGTTTGCTACGAGGATTGTGTCAGTATGGTTTGTGATGTAAAATGCTTGCAGCTGGGATTATGTCAATATGGTTTGTTTTCATTTATATAAATATATGATTGCCTGTGCCATAAGTGTCAATTTATCAAAGATCTTTCTTGTTTACAAAAATGTAAAGAATCTGGAATGTTAAAAGAACTGAACAGGGAAAGAATGGATTTGAAAAATCTATTACTCTAGAGGAGTTAGAATTGTTCATTATAGAGGTAAATATTTATCAGAGTCAGATGGTATACTGTATGGTGTGTGTGTGTGTGTGTCTATATATATATATATATATACACACACACACACACACACACACACATATGGGTCTATGTCACCTGATCGACTTTTCGGAAACTCAAAAAAATATTGAAGAAACCATCATAAGATCGAATTTCTGAAAACTCGAACACCAAACAAAAAACAAACAAAAAAAAAAACTCTATCTTGTTTATGTTTTTACAGCACCCCCACACCTCCTGCAAATTATATATACCAACTCTAAGATCACACTACAGTGAGGAAAAAGATACATTTCCAGATCCTCGCCTACCGCTGTCTCCATTCAAAAGCTTTGAGTTTTCAAAAACTCAATCATATGGTCTCAGCCATATGGAATATACGTATGTATATAAAATAAATATATATACATATAAATATATATATATATATATATATATATATATATATATATATATATATATGAAATCGGATTTATACCAAAAGAACGTTTTGTTATGTGTGTTTAATAAATGGTTGGAGTAAAGTTTTTAAGACGTGATTTACATGGGGGAGTAATAAAATGTATGTGAAAAACTGAAAAATATGATGGAAAATTGGAGACCAGTCTCTTTAAACAATACTGACTGTAAGATTTTCATGAAAGTAGTACAAATGAGGTTAGAAGAAAGGTTCCCAGAAGTAATACTTTCAAGTGTATATATGGAACAGAGGGAAAGTATGTCAAAATTATTTATACTTATAACAGAAATTGCTGCTAATATAATAAGAAATACTGTGGTGGTGGTGCTGCGGTAGCATTGTCGCCTCACAGTAAGACGTTGTCATGTTCGATTCTCAGCTAAAGTGTCTTCTGTGTGGAGACATGCGTGAATGGGCGTACCTTCGTTGAAGGTTGTGCGTCAGGGCTGGCAACTCGGTACATAAAAACCTACTGACAATCATTAACGGACCGGAGTTCCGCTATGGCGACCCCTAACCAGGAAAAGCCGAAAGATACAACAACATAATAAGAAATAAGGAAGAGATAAAATGTTGGTGGAAGATATTCATAAACCTATGATAGTGTAAATCAGGACATATTATGGGATATTCTAGAGCAATATGGAATTGGTAAGCAAATTTTGAGAGTGATTAAGTCACCATATAAGGAAAATGTTGCAAGTGTTATTGTTAATGGGCTGTTTAGCACAGAGATTATTTTGAAATGTGGTGTAATGCAGGTATGTTCTATGATTGGAATTTTGTTTTATTAGTTAATGTTATAGCAAATGAGATGAATTTCAGGATGAAAGATGCTATGCATGTGATGCAAGAGTCAGTATCTATTCCTATATACAGATGATTTAGTAATTGTATAAAATAAAATATGGAGGAAGGAAGTATTAATTGCACTGAATGATTTAAGAAGTGTAGGAATGATATTAAATAAACAGAAAAATAAAGGTTTGGGGGACATAGTTAAGACTGAAGGTGTTTACTCTTCTGTGAATGAAGTGTCTTTCTTAGATTTAAAGGTTGGTAAAAGGGAGGTTATAAATAAAGAATGAATGAATTTGACAGATAATATAAAAGAGATAAACATGTTAGCAAAGATTTATAGGTTTTTATTTTAATGGATAAACTACATAAATGTCAAATATATATATATATATATATATATATATATATATATATATATAAAATCCCAACAAATCTCAAGAGGGAATTTTTGCATATTTTTTCAGTAATTTGGGGATCAAGACTGAACCCAGTTAAGAATGGACTTTTATATTTGGATGAATATCACAGGGGCATTTGGGATTATTAAATCCAATATTTTTTTCAGCTTATTTGCACTTATTTTGGGTTATGAACTGTATGAAAGAAGAGTATGGCAGTTCAAAAGCAAGGGTGTTCAAGTGTAAATACAAAAATATGGGAAAATGGAGTCAAAGAAGAGGGGGAATGAAATATGTATGAAGAAACTAAAATGTGTCAAGACAAAAAATTGGCATGGAAATTGAATACTGAAAAAAAAAAAAACGGAAGAGAATAGAAGAATTTGGCATGAAAATGTAATGAAACAGTTCCACTATGTAACCCCCTGGCAGGATTTAGGAAAGGATGTGATTAGGGCAATAAAAAGGATGAGATGTTGTAAAGAATTAATAATATGTCAACAAGATTTTTATGGCAACTGGTATTAAATAAGTTGCCAGTGAAGGAAAATGTATGTATGTGGCAAAGTGTATTTTTTGTGGGGAGGAGGAAACAATTGAATGCACTTTTTTAGGCTGTGGTAGGGCAGTTAAGGCAAGGTAAAATCTGTGAAGAAGTTTTTTTATGATATAAACAAAAATATATAAATATGTATATGTTAATGTATGGGTATTATGGAAATAAGTCTGAAGATTTTATGAGGGAATTTGACAAGAAATGTTTATGTTGTATGATTCATTTGGAATGAAAGCTCAAATGAAATTTGGTTTAATGATAACTGGATATTAGCTGATATTTTATTGAAGATAATGTTATAGATGTATAGAAAAGTAAATAATGAATGAGCATAGAAAATAAGTGGATAAATTCTTCTGAAAATTATGAAATGTATAAATGTGTAAATATGTGAACATGTGACTATGTGAAAAATTATGATTGTGTAAATAAAGGACCCTTACTCTTTTTGACATGTGCAGTGTCATCTTTAATATCCACCTGAGCTACCGCCAACGCACACAAATGGGACATCAGTATTAATGTTTCATCTGAAGGACACCATCCTTTGAGTCTTCAGTTTTGCATTCCAGCCTCTACCATTTGCTAAAGTTTCTGTTCAGACTTTGCTTGTAGTGACTCATTTTCTGCATACAGCAGCTTTGTTGATCTGTCCCCTCAGACCTGTTTCTTAATGTAGTCCATCTCCAGTATGAACAGCAATGGACTCAGAGCTGATCTCTGATGCACACCCAATCTTCTAAGAGTCCAAACATTGTACTTGTGCTATTGGATCCCTGTGTATAGCCTGTACTAATTCCACCAGTGTTTTCAGTACGCAGAACCATCACAGGACTTCCCAAATCAGCTTTCTTGGAACCCCATCATATGCTTTTTTCCAAGTCTAAGAATGCCCATTTCCTGTTTCTTCTTCACTGTCCTTCTCAATGTAAAAATCTGTTCAGTAGTGCTACATCTTGATCTGAATCCAAACTGCTCTTCTTCCATCTAACTTTCTACTACTCTGCATGCTCATTTTTAATGACCCTCTCCAGCACTCTCATGAAGTATGACAGGAGTTTGAAACCTCCGTACTGCCCACAGTTGTGAATGCCCCATTTTTCCTGTACATTGGCTCTAGAATGCTTATTCTTCAGTCACATGGGAAACGTCTCTCTCTCTCTCTCTCTCTCCATACTGCAACAAGTACCCTTAGGAGCCATCAGAAGCCATTTCTTCCTTAGTTCATCATTTCTCTGCCTTTATCTAATAAAATCATTTCATGCAGAATTTTTAACTTTTAACAAGAAAATCTAGTATTAGAAGTCCACAGTGATCTGTAGTGCTACATGAAATAAAATAAATGAAGTGATCTGTATATTGCATACAAATTAAATTAAACCTGCAGGGAAGGCAACATGCAGAACTGAACCTCTAACTTTTGCCACTGTAGGATGCTAGCTTACACACTGTACCTGAAAACCATTGACAAACACCTGCTACTAACAGTTACTTCTCCAAACAGTTAGAATGTCAGTATGGTATAGGCATGCCTATAGTATCTGTGTCAGTTTTGATATTCTGCTTACTGCTGTCTTCAGACTTGATAAGTGAGTTATTTGGCAGCTTATGTTCACTGAGCTGTGCGTGATTCACTCCTTACATAGGCAGCTCACAGACCCAACTAAAACAGAGCTGATTTCTCAAAGGAAAGACCTTCAAACTACATTCAGTCTAAATATGCTTACAAAAAATGACAGTTAAGGCTTTAACCTCACAAATACAAGGTACAGGGTTTGATTCTAACATCTGATTAATGGCTAGGCGTATAAGTATGCAGAGTAGTAGTCTAGCATTTACCTATAACCTAGAAAACACTAAAATAAAGTTAGTAATAAGTAATGAAATGTTTCCAGTTTAAAAGTTAAATAGTTCAGAAACAGCAGTTAGACTCCTATGTGTCTGCACATTGCCTACTCCACTACTGTGAAGCTATGGTTATGATGGATACAATAGTCTCTGAATCACTCTTTCAGTGGTTTTCAACTACTAAAGGACTAAAACTGTTAAACTGGTGAGTTAACGTCAGTAGCATTTATACAAATTAACTTAATAATCCAGATGCCATGGGTCGAGCTTTCCTTGAAATATCCAATACTGTTGAGAGGATACATCTGCTGCAAACTTGCAAAACTCCATGGCTGTCCAACCAACATACTGGATACCAGAACAACAGGCAACAGAATTGTCTTACAGTACCACAAAGGATATGCGTGTAATAAAATTATTAGCATCATGGCTGCCTACCACTACCAGGTACAATAAGGTTAATAAATGTGATGTATACAATCTGATATCTGTAAAGAAAATACTAAGTGTCAAATGAATAAATAGCCAAAAAATTGGAAAAATTAAATGCAGATATAACAAATATGAAAAGGAATGGCCAGTACTAATGATTATTTCACTATGAATTGAGAGAATGTGCAGGGTGGACATATGGCAGGAACTCAGTGCATGGTCAGAGGTGTTCTAGACTGTTTTATTCATTTATTTTTATTTATGCATGTATTTATTTATTGAGAGATGTTTCTGCTGGTCTGGAAAATATAAATGCTTTCATAGTGAGTAAAAAAGACTTACAAAAACTGTTGGAAGTCAGCAGGCAATTCTATTTGACGGTATATATCCCACAAGAGGTTTCAACATCATAGCCTTTATTCTTAGAGTGATGCACATCAGTAACCAGATACAAAAAAAAAGAGAGACTTCATCAGAATGAGACAAAAGTGCTCAATATTTTAAAACTTGCTTTTACAGGTTATTTTACTAAATTGTTTTAAACCATCTTGGACTCTCTGTGGTATTAATTTTGTATCTGGTTACTGGTTTATCTGGTTGACGCAGCACCTTTTATTATACTTTAACAAACATTAGACTGAAGTTCTAATATTATTTTTCCAAAGCAAAGTTATACAATGGAGGCTGTTAAGAATATTTTCAGTGAAATATTTTATTGTCTGATGAAGTGGCTTAGTTACTTCAGAAGAGACTAATTTATGGAAAGCAGGACATAACTGAAATGATTGGTATGAAATAGCTTTACTTTTCTTGAGTAATAGATCAATTGTATTTCATGAGTCTTGTCACATCATTGGAACAAAAAAAAACAGGAAGATGTTGATGAAGCTACCAGCATCTGCATGAACATTTGTGTCCTTGCTAGGAAGACATGTAAGGAACAAGTCAACATATTGTCATAACCATAGACTATCAGTTCTTGCAGTACAATAAGTTGTATAAGACAAAATCTGTAGTGCTTCCTTTGACGTCTTCCAGTCAATGTTCATATTCACAAGATTCATGGGAGTTTTAAAGCCATTTTAATTACCATGTACATCTTGTCAATAGATACCTTCACGGTTTACATCTTTTCTCACGGTGAGAGAGGCCAGTTAGTTCCAGAGTAAATCTGAGTGTACTCTAGTCTTCTAGATTTAGTCTGCAAGAAGATAATAAATTGCACTACTTAACTAGCAAAAGAAGTTTTTTTTCTGGATAATGGGAACACACTGGGTGAAGAACTGATATCGCATTTTACTTCTCTATAGATGAAAGTTTAGGTCTCCAGTTCTAGTGTTAGCTGCTCGGTTTGATTTATTGAGATATAGCAGGCCAAGGATTAAATGATCGCTAATAAAGTAGTAACAATGCACAAGACCCTCAGGAGTCTAGAATACGCAGAGTACAGCGATAGAGCTTCCAGTCTCACCTGGAAATTAAGGAAGACCAGACATCTTTTTGGTTATGAACCACTGGATATGTTTGAGTTTGTTGATATGTCAAGTCAGGTACATTCCAAAAGGAGCCAGACAAAATGCATTTGTCTAAGAGGACATAAAACTCCTTACTGAAGCTGGCTAATATGTTGAGGTCAAAGTGGTGATATCACATGCAAACTTAGAGAATTCCTCAAATAACAGTAGAATGTTCATCCTTTCTGAAGTTCTTAACTATGGAGACGTAGGTCACAGGTGGCATATGCTGAATATCATGAGTTTATGGTATGACTTAACTAGTGAAGGACAGACTGGAAGAGCTGAACAGATAAAAGCAATATTTGTGAGGACCAGCTCAGGAATACTTGGCTGTTAATGGGCTCACTATCTGATCCAGGAAATTCCTGTTTATCACATCCACAAATCTCTAGGCACATCCTAAGTTAGATGTACAGGGGTTCCAGTCTAGGGAGAGGTAACTGAAGGCACCTAGGATTATGGAGTTGTTGCTTATAAGAATTTATTCTAAAACTTCCAGGAGTATAAAATGACCATTTGGTGACATGAAGGGAGCTCTGTACCATGCTATAGGTTGGACGACTGTCTTGTCTTTGGAAAACTGAAGCTCTAAGAGCTGAATTTCTGGGTCTCTGAATATGTCTAGATGTGATGTGGTCTCCAACAAATGTGGATACACCACTGCAGTTTCTATTAGGACTGAAGGCCTGATAGATGCAAAACCCAAATAAAGGAGTACTTTCTTTACATTTAAATTGAGTTCATAGGTTCAGAGGTAAGTACTAGGTTAGCTGCCCTTGCAGGCCATTTTAAGCCCACCCAGTTTCCATTTTTCTGCTCAAAATAACATATCTAGTTTGGTTATAGACTGGCCTCAACCATCCCATGGTCAATAATTATTTATTAACCCTAATGAGAATAACTTGGACCATACCATAGAAAATTTGAGCAGACCTATGCATGGGATAAAGCATTTAGGAGCTGCATATGTCCATTAGGAGTACAGGGTACAGTCCTAAGGTATATTTTCTGTTTTCAATCCGTAGATTTAAGTTGCACTTGAAAATGGAAAGGGATGAACTTTGTTGTATATGGATGGACAGTCTGTTCCACAGGAGCAGTTTCCTCTGCAAAATATATATGTCCATCCAAATGACTTTATTGATGTTGCAGAATAGGTTTAGGTCCCCAGGCCAAGTATTTCTGATGTCATTTGACTTGCTGATGTGCAGTAAATCCATCAGTAATGAGTCAGAGGATGCCTTGTATGACAGGCATAGGTCACTTCTTAGCAGTCTGTAGGAACCCAAGTATAGTGACAGGGCTTTGAGTCAGTCCATGCAGAACATGTTGTTTAGACCTTCTATCCTTTTAGTAAGGTGTCTCTGTGGGAATTCCAGTTTTTGCTTTGGTCTGGACAGATGCATACCAAAAGGGGCATTATATTCACTGTTTGGCCTAATGGGGGAATAAGTAAAGGGGAACAATGAAATCCCTAGATCTAGACACAAACCCTTTGTTTATAAGCTGTACAATATAGGACTTTCTTACAACAATAGACACATGCTGGTCAAAAGTTAAGTCACTGTCCACAAAAGTTACCAAATCCCAAACAACTGTGTCAACTATTAGGGGTTATTGTCAATGTGGTAGTTCTCAGGGTAGATGACTTCCCAAAGGATGTAATAATGCATTTTTGGCATTTAGTTTCTGACCATGATTTTTTACATCACTTATTTATCTGACACAAACTTTCCTGCAGGATAGCTAAGTCATTTGGGGATTCAATGACTGCTCCTAGCTTGCAGTCATCTGTAAACTTAGCCAGAGCCCCTTGGTATTGGCTTTTACTTCAGAAAAATAGATGCCAAACAGAAGAGGATTCAGCAAAGTACACTGGAGCACTCCACTGGTCTTTGTAACTACACGTGCATGGACATGTTCCAGATACAACAGTGCCTCAAGATCAAGCAGTTTGCTATTGCTACTCTTTGTATTGAGAACAGCCACCTTAACATGGTTCACTTTAGGGTTAAATGTGTTTGCTAAACTGATATTTCCATTAGATGGATGCTACCTAAAAAGGCACCATGGGAGAGTAAAGGTTTTTTATAAACATGCAGAAACCCTTGAACGAGAGATGCAAGCTAACCTTTTAAAAACAAGCAGGACCATTAATTGTCTTGTCCCAGGCTGCCACACACTGCAGACCCCAGGAATGCAACTAGCTATTAAGTCAATTATCTTCTTTTTATACTTAAGCAGTATTCTTGGTGAAAGAATTATCCCACTCAAGATCAGACTCTTACAAGCATCTTTCAAATACATAGAAAGTTCCAATACATCTCTTTCTTTGCATGTCCCTCAGGGTTTTACACCCCAGGTAATTCAGTTCCACAAGGAATACTATTATGTTGTATTCATACTTGTCTTGGGGAAGGGTCTTGAGAATCCTTTTAACTCATTACTTCCGAGTGATGCCTCCAGGTGCATCTGCAGTTAACTCCTACTGACGCCTCCAGGCTTCAAATATTGCTTGTTCATATTTGCATCAATAATTTCAAAACCATGTTATGTACAAGATTTTTAAATATTTCATCTTAAAACTTACACAATTGCAACCTCAACTGTATTAATATTTGCCCTCTGTCTAGTGCAGGTAAATAGCTACTGTTGTTTTATGATATTAATTTATAGATATAATTTTCACATTTTTCTAAATATCTCAGCAACCAAGTAACACAGACAGAACTCCTTAGACTTGTATAAAAGCTCTCAGCAAGATGAATAAAATGCTGCTGACAGTGTGTAACTTGAGTGATTCCTGAGTTATTGTAAGTTATTTACAACATTCTACAAATGTAACAGTTACTATGTTTACTGTGACTTTCAAAATTTGGTTTAAGACTTAGAACCTAAAGAATACTACCACTATAAAAATAGTTTGTGCTGAAGATTTTGCCATTTATTCTTCTTTTATAATCCCTGTGGTTCTAGAGTTTTGAACATTTGTTTCAAATGTGAAGGCATAATTTGATTCTGTCAAAAGGCTTAAACTCCGCCCATTGGAAGTTACATTGCAAACTTCCTGTGCTCCATTGGAGTGAATGAGTTAATATCTGTGATCCTGGCACTTGAAAGAAGTTGACAGTAACCCTGTCTTTCTGCAGCCTGGATAGTGGGGTATCTGTATGTGTAAAAAGTGAGTTACCAGTCACAAATGTTTTTGTCAGAAGCCAGTTTATGAATACTTGACTGGAAGCAAATTGGCTGTTGGTCCCATTGATGGTCCTTACTGATGTAGGTGTGTATGATGTAGATGAGCAGACTGACTTCAAATGAGGTCTGTTCTAGGAGGCTTTGGCAAGGATTTCTTTGTGAAATCAGTGCATGGCATGTTTGTGCATTCTGTTTGAGAATGTGGTAGTGACTGGGGTGGGAGTATGACTATATCATGCTCAGTATGTATTAATTGTGAGATGAATGCCTCCATATTAGCTAGGCATTTGCACCTCTCATACACAGAGATTTTTTGTCAAGTAGGAGTTCTTTATCTGTGAGCATAAAGCAGTTACTACGCTGTCTTAGGATATCAAGTGCTAGGGGGCTAGCGACAGGAGGGAAACGAGTTTGCTGGGCCTCCATATTATCCAGTACTTTGATTTCCAGCTGGATAAATATACAAGAAGCTAACAGAGAGCTGGGGGAGTTTCACGAGAATAGTACCAGTGGTGCCAACTGAGTGACACACTCATGCTAATGCTCTTAGTGAAGCTAGAAGAAAATCTGAGCAGCCAAGTGCAGTTAAGTGTAAGCTAATGCTGCCCTTGGCACAATCCAGCCAGCTGTCAACTAGGGGGGAAGAAATGATGTCTTGGGTGTACTGACTGAAGAAAAAAATGAAAATGAATTCACTACCCACTATTCAGCTTCAAGTACGGTAGCACTGTGAGGAGCATGTTCAGCGCACAGATATGCAATACACAGCAATAAAACAAAACAGAAGAAACAACCAGAAAACAACTCTGGGAGAGCCAGTGGTGCTCAGACATTCAGAATATAGCAGCAATTAACCTTCTTACTGAAGAATAAGTGCAAGACTTTACAAGATGCTCTGCAAAACCTGGCTAAAAAAGTTATCTACTCACCATAACGTTCCATGTATGCAGTCCATCTCGTCGAACATTACGTGTGGGTTCAGAGCCAATCCTCGGCTCCAACTCAGCCGCTTTTAGAAAGCCTGAAAACTTCTGACTGGCTCATGGCTAGGAGGTATCCCATGGTACATGAGCACATTCCCCAGATCTTGTTTGCTACTAGTCTATATCAGGATAAGACAGAAAGAGGACAAAGTTCCAGAAGAATAAACTGTAATAAAGGCGCCCATTATTGTATAAACCACTGTAGAAAAATGCTTCCAGATCCTCCAGGAAGGGGGCTGGTGGGTGGGTTTGTAATAATGTTTGGCAAGATGGACTACATACATGGAAAGTTATGGTGAGTGGTGAGTACATAACTTCTTTATGTCATGTAGTCCAATCTCACCTCCATTATTACATGTGGGACAACGTCCCTAGCATTTTGAGTGGGTGGCTCACTAGAAAATACTCCTGAGTACTGTGGAACCAAAAGAGGCTCTACCCATGGAAGTTAAATCCAATTTATAATGGATAATTTATAATGGGAAATGAAGGTATGAAGGATAGCCCATGTTGCTGCTGCACATATATTATCAATATCCTGGCTTGGAAGGCAGCAAAAGTAGACAATGACCTGGTAGAATATGCTTTGACTTTAATGGGTAACTCCTTTCCCTCAGAAGTGTAAATGAAAGAGATACAATTAGAGATCCAGTTCGATAATGTGACCTTAGAAACTGGCAAACCCATTCTTGTCTCAGCAAAGGAAACAAATGGCTTTTCTGATTTTCTAAATACTTTGGTTCTGTGGATATAGAAACGCAGTTGCCTATGCACATCCAATTGATAAAATCTATACTCTGCTTTATTGGTGTGATTAGGGAAGAACACTGGCAACTCGATTGTTTGGTTTAAGTGAAAATGAGAACAGACTTTAGGGATAAAAGAAGGATTGGTCCGGAGAGAAACCCTATCTTTGTGAAAAATTAAATATGGAGGTTTAACTGATAAGGCTTGTCGTTCAGAAACTCGTCTGGATGAAGCTATTGCCACCAGAAAAAGAGTCTTCCAAGACAGGAATTTCAATTGACAACTATGGGCTGGTTCAAAGGGTGGCAAAGTAAGTCTAGAAAGGACTAGATTTAGATCCCAGGGAGGAATGGGGTCTTGAACAGGAGGTCTTAACATCATGGAACCCTTAAGAAAAGATTTGCACAGTTTGTAAGACATAAGGCTCGAATCATTAATCCCCACATGAAAATTGGATATTGCTGCTAGCTGAACTTGGAGTGTAGCAGCTGCTGAACCCTGGTGAAAGAGTTCTGAAAGGAACTCTAAGACAATAGGAATGGGAGCTGTAAATGGATTAACTTCTCTGTTATGTGCCCATATAGAAAATCTCTTCCATTTACTGTGATATAATTTTCTAGTCGAAGGCTTGTGAGAAGAAGTAATGATAATGGTTACAGCTGGAAACAGATCATGAAGCCTGACTAGTGACGGAACTGGAGCAGCCATGCTGTCAGTTTGAGAGTGTGTAGACTGGAATGAAGAGAACCTGACATGTGTGTCAAGAGATATGGCATTGGGTCTAGAGTCCATGGATAGTCTAACAGGTGAGGCTCGAGAAAAAGGAACCAAATCTGATGAAGCCAGTAAGGAGTGATGAGGATCATCTTGCTTCTCAACAACATTGCTTTCTGTATGACCTTGGGAATGAGTGGAAAAGGAGGAAAAGCATAAAGGAGTCCCGGGGGCCAATCGTGGATGAGTGCATCTCTTGGAGACTCTCCTGGAGGGGGGATGAGGGAGAAAAAGGTGCTGCATTTGGTGTTGATGGGGCTAACAAAGAGATCGCAGCAGGTTTGTCCCCACTAGTGGAAGATCAGACAGGCTACTTTCTGGTTCAAAGACCATTTGTGAGGTAACAATATTGCCCTGCTTAGCTTGTCTGCTATCATGTTGGATGTCCCCAGGATGTGCGTTGCAATGAGAAAGCGTTGGGAAGAAATCGCCCAGTTCCAAACTCGCATGGCCTCTCGACATAAAGGGTATGATCTGGTTCCCCCTTGTTTGTTTAGATACCAAACCACCGACATGTTGTCTGTCTGGACAGCTATCGTCCTGAGAGGGAGAAAGTCGTGAAGTGCTTGCAACGCTAGAAGCACCGCTCTCATCTCTAGGGATTTGATATGCAGATGGGCCTCTTGATCTTGCCATGTGCCTTGGACAGTCCTGCCTAGATAATGCCCCACCCTATCTGAGAGGCATCCGTGGTCACAGTGGCAATGGGTTGGGGCGGTACAAAGGGAGTCCCTGTGGTAAGATGACCTGACTGAATCTACCAGCGGAGATCCTTTTTGCATGAATCTGTGATCAGTATCTGGTGATGCAGAGGCAACTGCTGAAAAGACCACTGGGATGACAGGAGCCACTGGAGTATCCTCATATGCAGTCTTGCTAATGGTACCAAGGTTATGGTTGAAGTCATTGTTCCAAGAAGCTGCAACACCTACTTCGCTTTGACTCTTTGAAGAGGAAGTATCCTGTAAATGTGCCGTGCAAGATTCTGTATTCTGCCTGTAGGTAGTCTGGCTAGTCCGTGTCTATGTTTGCTCCTATAAAGGTTATAGACTGACTGGGCAAAGTTGAGGATTTTTCCCAGTTTACAGAGATTCCCAACTGGGAACAGAGCTTGATTGTGGAATCTCTGGATTGAACTAGACGATGCCTGGTGGTGGCGGTTAGGAGCCAGTCGTCTAGATATGGAAAGACTTGGATTCCCTGATGTCTCAAATGAGCTGTCACTACTGCCATGCATTTGGTGAACACCCGGGGGACTGTGGTGAGACCAAAGGGCAGCACCCAAAACTGATAATGTTTGTCTCCCAGCCGGAAGCGTAGATAACTCCTTGATGCTTTGTCCATCACTATGTGGTAGTAGGCATCCTGGAGATCTATTGAGCATATCCAGCAGTCTTTCCCTAAGAGAGGGAGTATGGATTGTAGAGTGACCATTCGGAACTTGGACTTCTTTACATACTCGTTTAACCTGCTGAGGTCTAAGATGGGTCTCCAGTCTCCTGTTCTTTTTGGAACTAAAAAGAACCTGGAGTATGTTCCGAATCCTGTCTGGTCTGCTGGGACCTTTTGGATGACTCTTTTAATAGCAGCTTTTCTATCTCTATAGCCGCTTGATCCCTGTGATTGGGTGGTACATCTGAGATCCTTTTGGGAGGGCATGATGGAAGGGAAAAGGGTATAGAGTAATCTCTGGTGATAATGTCTTGTACCCACTTGTCTCGAGTGAGATTTAGCCAGGTTTCTGGGTACAAGGACAGGCGACCCCCGACCGGCTCCAGAGATGCACAATCGGGTTCCACATCAGGAACGCTGATAGGGATGGTCACGAAAGGAATCGCGACCTCCCAGATTTTGTGGCCTCCCCTGCCTCTAGGGCGACGTCTACCATTAGTTCCTCCTCCCCTGCCTCTGAAGGAGGAATCACCCTGTGCATCCTGGAAAGATCTCTGTGATTTCTTGAACCACATTTTACCACTCTTCTGACCTTTAGGGTAAGGTCTAGAAGGAATGATAAAACGGACTCCCACGGCAGAGAGAGTCTTTCCTTCCTGTTCACACCTGGTGAGGGTATCTTTCACCTTGGGTCCAAAAAGACAGGATCTGTCTATGGGGACATTAGTGAATGTAGACTTGAAAGGCTCAGCAAAGTTGCATAGATGCATCCAGACGTGTCTTCTTAAGGAGACTCCTGAACCCGCCGCCCTACTCGCACCATCAGCTGCATACGTGATCAGCCGCATGGAGGGGTTAACAATGGATGTTAGGGTAGCCAACTGAGTAGATACTGCAGATGGGACTGCTTAGTAGAGGAACCCTGAAGAGTGTCTCCTAACTCCTTTAGGAGATCTCTCTGAAGTCTCGTAAAGTGTGATAGATAGTTCAGCGATTGGAGTGTAAAAGCCACTGAAGAGAAGATACGCTTCCCGTACTTATCCATCGCTCAGGATTCCTTATTGGGCGGATGGATAGAAGAAGAAGTCCCTGCTAGTTCCTTCTTTGTGGCCGCCACCACTACCATGGCATCAACAGGTAAGCCCTTGGATAAAAATTATTTGTCTTTAAGGGCAGAAAGAAATTTATTCGGCCTCCTGGGGACCAGTTCCACGGCATCAGGAGTCTGCCATGCTTTCTGACTCGCACGATCCAGTAATTCATCAAATGGGGGAGACACCCACAAAGCTGAGGGTTGAGACCCGAAAGCCTACAGGTACACTGACTCCTCATCAGACGGGGTAATAGTGGGCCAGCCGCCTCTCTGCCTGAGGATCTCCAAAATGTCTTCAAAGGAGACATCTTCAGAGGACGACTTAGGGGACCCTTCCGACTCATCAAGGTCAGTGTCAGATGTGAGAGACTCATCAGGGGAGTCTACATGCTTCCTCTTACATGATCTCTTCCGAGGGGGCTCCTCAGCTGGGTCCTCTGGGGAGGTCTCGGAAGATCGGGGGCCACTCAAATGGGGGTCCTGAGGCTGTGGGTCTCGGCCATCCTGGGGAAGAGAGGATGCTGAGACTGTAGTCTGCGCTTGGGGGAGTATAGCATCGGTACTTCTATGTGGGGTGGATGAACTATCCAACATGCTCCTCATCTTCACGAAGACTGATTCCTCCGGTTCTGAAAGATGCCCCAGCTCCGAAGAGGACTTAGGTGCTGATGTCTCCAAAAGGATTGGCTCTGAGA
Source organism: Protopterus annectens (assembly GCF_019279795.1). Lineage (NCBI taxonomy): Eukaryota > Metazoa > Chordata > Ceratodontiformes > Protopteridae > Protopterus > Protopterus annectens. The sequence goes on along the minus strand of NC_056729.1, from coordinate 1,992,916,178 downwards.
ACGATGAAGGGTCCAAGCTCACTCGGGCCGACGCACCAACAGGGAGGCTTGGCGCCGAAGTTCGGTTCCAAGTGTCCCCCTCAGGGCCGATCAAAGAGCTTTGGACCCTAGACACTTCGGATGGCGCCGAGAGAGTTGGAGTGGAACTCGGCTCCGAGACAACCACACGGTTGGCAATATCGGCTCCAAAGGCCACATCTGGGTTGGAGGATCTGGAGGACAATGTGGGAGACCTCGTTCTCTGCAATTTAGGCAATTTTAGAGTAGGGGAGAATGGTGGAATATCCACTGACTGGCTCCGAAGAGGACTGCTAGTGATCGGCGTCGAAACACTTGGTGCCAATACTGCAGGGTCTATGTCCAAAATCTCAATCGGTCCCGAAGACTGTGGAGCCGAAGAGACAGAGACCAACTCAGATTTTGGTAACTTCTGTGGAGGTTCAGAGGCAGACGTTGGGGCCGGAGAAGGCCGTTTAGAGGTTTTGCCCTTATCCTTCCTGGATGAATGCGACCTAGCAGAGGAGGAAGAACTGGCTAGGTCTTCCTCGAAGGAAGGCTTCAACATGCCTTTCAAAATCAGCTTATTCTTCCATTCCTGGAGTACTCTAGCGCTGAAAGAATGGCAGAAAAGACAAGTTTCTTGTAGATGTATGGCCCCTAAGCAGAACACAGATGCCATGTCCATCGGTGATGGACATTTTTTGCGAACATTTAATACACTTTTTAAAGCCTGACTGTTTGTGTTCTTTAGGCTCCTTAGACATAATGGCAGCAGAGGAAAACCAACACACTCACACAACAAGAGAGGAACTAGATTCTCTAAGCAGATCTAGCCCTATCATCACAAAATAAAAAAGAAAAAAGGGGGTTACTAGGTTCTCTAACTTAAATGAACCTAGTGCAAGAAAAGAAACAGAGACAAACTAGAGCCTCTAAGTTAAACAGTCTAGCCAAGAAAAACACACACTCACGGGATACCACACACAAATGGCCAAAAGGCCCAAGAGTTTTTTGAAAAATGACAGTAAGGTCAAATCCGGTTAAAGACACAAATCGGTAATCACAATAAAGACTGTCAGCAATAGACTATGACAGAAAAACTTCACTAGAAGCAAAAAACTCCCAATAAGCAGTAATAATAATAAAACGGAATCACTTAGCCACGGCCAACCAAAAGAAGCTTCCGACTGAAGACGCAGCAAACAAGATCTGGGGAATGTGCTCATGCACCATGGGATACCTCCTAGCCATCAGCCAATCAGAAGTTTTCAGGCTTTCTAAAAGCAGCCAAGTCGGAGCCGAGGATCGGCTCCAAACCCACACGTAATAATGAAGGTGAGATAGGACTACATGACATCAAGCAATTATTTATAAAAAAAAAAAAAAATCAGTTTCAGTATAAATACTCCAAAAACAGTTACAGTAATTTAAAACTGCTAAACAAAATTACTTTTAATAAAGTTTTAATTTCCTGAAGTAGAAGGAGCTCAGCAAAATTATCAGAACAAGTGGAATATAGTTCATGCAGTCGCATCTCAGAGCAGTGCAACCAAAATCACACACCTAATAACGTCGTGAGCTCATGTTTCACATTTAAAGTCAGGGCCTCTTCAGCACAAGAAATATGGGAGTAAGGGAAAAGATGCAGGCAACACAGAATAATATGAAATTGCTGACTTTAACCTAAATAAGACCGGCTAATCTGTGTACACAGTAGGGAATTCTCCACGTCAGATAAAGAGCAGGTGAATTTTAAACAATGAAAAATAGCAAACACTCAAATAGTTTTGTTTCCATTTAGAATGCAGTAGGTCATAAATCAGCGAAACAATTTCTGTGCCTAGAATTTTTTGCATCAGTCAAGTCTCAGAAGCAGCCATGATGTCTGGAAGGTTTAATGACATCCTTATGAGCAATATATGCATGTTTCTTGATTTATCCTACCTTAATATGTACTAGATAATCAGATGTTGTTAGCTGGATCAAAAATATTCTTGTCAGTGCATGGGCCAAGACTGGGCAGACACCTCCACGGAATGAAACAGGTGATGTGAGGGATGCAAAATTGTATGGGCAGCAGCTCTGCAATGGGATGTCTATACAAACATAAGAAGGTAACAAGGATACAGGATGAACTGCTACAGCAATCTTGCTGGAGAAAGTTGAATTCAAATGTGGCATTCCCAGAAGTATAGTTAATATAAATTAGCCATGCGCACATCTCCAGAGCCTTTCACTAGGATTGCTATAGTGAGGTGAAGCGACTCAAAACCAACTTCTACCTTACTATTTGGGAAGTGTAGCAATGAATGTGGACACAGGCTTTTAATGGTGCATACCCACTGATATCTATGGCAGCAGCAGGGCTGTTAGTGCCACACCAGTTAAGTATTGCTTAGTTGTGTGTGCTGGAGGGGTATGTGTGCATGTGTGTGTGTGTGTGTGTGTGTGTGTGTGTGTGTGTGTGTGTGTGTGTGTGTGTGTGTGTATGTGCACAAGATGCCTCTTCATCATCTGATAGCAATGTCAACAAAATACTGTAGTGCAAGGACAGCAAGTGATGCTAATTTATCTTCACTAGATGAATTTCCTCCTCTGCAAACCTCTTTTCCATTATAATCCCAGTGAGGCTCTAGCAAGGGGCAAGAGACAAATCCAAAGGGTGACAGGAGATTGAAAAAGGGGTGCAATGGACAAGGCAGTCAAGGAGGACCACTAACATGAGGCAAATCTCAGTGGAACTTAGTAATTAATATTTCAGGTTACATATTAAATGAATCTTACATTTCATTGCTGAATAAATGACTTAGATCTGCCCTGACAAATTATGGAAATCTGGCAGATTGCCTGACCGAATAGACCTTTTGCATGTAATTCAAATTTAAAATTGTTGCTTACTGAAAAAGCCAAAAAAGGTGATTTTACTTTAAACGGAACTAGTACCTTTACACCTATTATCGTTAATCCCACCATTTCTACCTTTTATAGCAGTTATGCAAAGCAGATTTGCAAATTGCATCATGATATTCCAGTTTTAAAATGTATAACTTAACTTCTGATGAGCAAGTAGCTCTGACAATTTTAAATCTAATACTGAAATTATTAAAAGTCAGGCAGACATGGGTGATGGGGATTACAGCAATGAATAAGGCTGATTATATGACTTCTGTCTCTCACCTGTTGCCTGATGTTAACATATTTAGCCCAGTTACAAGGATGAAAGTATGAAAAAGAATTTGAAAGTTAAAAATGTGCAGTTAAGTTTGTAATTGGCTAATGATTTAACATCAGAATTATATGAGTATCTGTATGTAATGAGCCCTAATATTATTTTTCTTTATAGATGAACATATTCTTTCTTTATGATGCCCAAAGTACATAAAAGTCTTCCCCACTCCTCTATGCAACCTGTTGTTTCAGGTATTGGTTGGATCACTGAATTAATCAAATTGACAGCCTTCTAAATGTAATGCAACATATATTTTATTGTAAAAACGGTGATTTCTATACAGTTTGTACTATGTAATTTATCATGTCTATTGTAATGTGGTCACTTTCTGTATATTGTAATGTTGTGAATTTCTGATTTTTATACTATGTACTGGAGCTTTTCTCCTCGGGTCTCCAATGAAAAAGGGCCACAAGCCCAGCTGGACAAACCCGGTTAACAAACAATAAATAAATAAATAATAATAATATATATATATATATATATATATATATATATATATATATATAGTATAGATTTTAATATATACATATATTAAAACCATCCTTATGTAATATGAAAAGTTTTATTAAAGATTAGCTATTTTATAAGAGAGTTTATACATACTGCTATTGTAATCTTAGATATAGACTTTCTTTCTACAGACAGTCCACGTAAAATGGGGCTTCTCTGTCAACAAAGAGGTTTTACAGCAAGGAAAACTGAGACTATCCAAAAATGTTTTTACATTTGATAAGATTTACAGCTTGCTACTGGAAACAGTAATGAGTAAAGCTAATATTTATGCTGATTTAAGAATAGCAAATTGGGAAGAGAAATATGCATACAATGAAAATAATCCTTTTAGAAATTAAACTGTATTATACAAAAAAGAAAAATGTGGATAACATTTTCATTATGTTTCTTTTTTTGATAGATTGCTTACTTTAAACTGTTTCTTATGGCTCAAATGTAATTAATCAGTTGCTTCTATAAAGCTTTATGATTACAAATGTGTTATCAATAGGAATAATACTACCTTGATAAACAAAAAGGAAGTTAAGAGTGAATCATTATTTACATTTTAATAGTATTCATCCAAAGCATACATTTGGGAATATAGTGCACCTAGAGCTTCAGGAAAGCAGTATAAAATCAGTGGCTAGGCTGCCAAACTTTTAGAGCTTTCTTACCTCCAAGAAGGGAGGCTTCAGCCTTGTCTTTTATATATATGCTAGGAACCAAGGTAAATAGAAATACACACACCCTGGCACAAAACATAACAGAAAATGGGTTGGAGGGACAGCATCCCTACTTCAACAATGATCTAGTTAAACATCTATAATTATGGTAAATTAACTTACACAACTGTGGTATGCTCATGCTCATCATTAGATCACTGCTGCACTAACCTAACTATATGGGTAGATTACAAAAGCTTAGAAAGAAAAGGAGGAGGTAGAAGGGTCAGAATCCAGGAGTCCATTGAATATAGCTCTAGCAAAACCTGCTCTGGACATAGAAAAGGAATCTAATTTGGAAAATTTTGTAAATGCATGCACCAAGGACCAAATTCTATTGTCCACCCTTTTTCAAAAAAAAAAAAAAAAAAATCAGAAGAGGCCAAAGTTCTGGTAGAATGGGCCCTGTGTTTACCTAGAAATGACTTGCTACAATGAGAATGAATATTTGGAATGACAAACTCACCCCACTAGGTATCAACCCTCATTAGATGGGTCACTAACTGGCTCACTGATAGAACCCATATAGTCAAAATGGGGGAATCCACCTCCAACAGCAAACCTGTAACCAGAGGTGTTCCACAGGGATCAGTTCTGGGACGTCTACTGTTTGGGATCTACTTCTCTGAAACACAAGCAAAAACTAAAGGTCTGTGACTGACAAAGTTTGCTAATGACTGCAAACTGGGAGCAGTCATAGAATCTCCAAATGATGTCAACATCCGACAAGACGGTCTTACGCAAACAAATGACTGATGCCAAAATCATGGACTTAAACTCAATGCAAAAAAATGTATTATCATCCCTTTCGGAAGGAGCAATGTTCCTGCTAACTACCACATCAATAGACACATCTTAAGTATGTACTCAGTGGTGACAGACCTGGGCACACAGGTTGACAGCAACTTTACCTTTGACCACCATGTCTCCACAGTGGAAAGAATGGCATTCTGTAGTGCTCATCTTATAAGTATGGGGCATTGCCTCCAAAAAAAAAAGAAGTTATAACCTCCCTGTACTCTTCCCTCATGAGGTCAATAAATGGGTACAACACCCCTTTTGGTATACACCTTTCCAAGCACCTGCAGCAACTGTAGAGACGACAAAGGTTCCTTACAAGGAAAAAAAGAAGTTATGTACTCACCATAATGTCCCATGTTTGTTGTCCATCTCACTATTCATTCTTACTGGTTGGGTACGGAGCTGATCCTTGGCTCTGACTCGGCCACATACTATAGCTCGGAATCTTTCACTTGGCTCATGACTGAACAGCTATACCATCATGCAGTGTGTGATTCCCCAGATCTTGTTTGCTGCTAACCATAAGCCATGTGTGTACACTAGTCCTATAATAAAGGATACTTAAAAGGGAAGAAAGCCAGAGGAGCTCCTTGATCAAGGAAAGAAATCCTCCAGGTTCTCTAGAAGTCTTAGGCAGGGGGAAGGTGGGAGGAATCATAAGAATGAATGTCAAGATGGACAACAAACATGGAAAGTTATGGTGAGTACATAACTTCTTTATGTTCTGTTGTCCTATCTCACCTTCATTCTTACTGGTTGAGACAGCATCCCTAGCATCATATTCCCAGGGTGGCTCATGGGAGTACACTTTTCAGCACAGTGGAACCAAAGGAGGCCCTGTCTCTGGAGACCAAATCCACTTTGTAATGAGTGATAAATGTGTGAGGTCTTGCCCATGTAGCAGCAGCACAAATACTGTCCATTGATAGTTTAGCTAAATAAACAGATGACGTTGCCATGGCACTAGTACAGTGACCCTTGACTTTGAAAGGTAGTTGCCTATTATCTGAATTGGTAATGAAGGTAATACAATTGAGAGCCAGTTTGAGAGCGAGACTTTAGAGCAGGGGTGTCCAACCTTTTGACTTGCTGGGGCCGCATTGAGTGAACGGAAATGGTCTTGGGGCCGCATATAAAATATATCATATAGTTAACTCTTTTGTTGCTCCGGAAGACCACAGTCAACCTCCTGGCTGTACTGTAGGTGCATTTGAACAATGAATAAATGTAATAAATGCCTAATATTTGCCTTAAAATTCTAATTCTCATTCTAATTCTAATTCTATAATCTAACAGTTAACTCTAACATCTTAGTTAATATATCTCTCTCTCTCTCTCACTCTCTCTCTATATATATATATATATATATATATATATATATATATATATATATATATATATATTTACAATAAACAGATATTCACTACAGCACTAGCATTTCTCACTGGGAAAACCATTCCAGCAGTCCAAATACGTAAAAAGTCAACATCAGCAGTCCTACAGTACTATAATCCACAAAAATAACCCAACAAATTTGCAATAAAGTAAAGAATTCACATTACTGGCTTAATAAAACAATTCTGAATAAGCTATAAGAGGGTCTCACCCAAACAAATAACTGGTGCCAGAAATATGGCCTCAAGCTAAATGCCAAAAACACACACACACACACACACACACACACACACACACACATAAGCCCCTACTTTTAAAATAGGCACCCTCAGTAATCACATGACACCAACCCACTGAATGAAATTGTCTGGAAGTCAAAATATCTGAAAAAAAAATCATAATAGAGATGGATTCATCCATGTAATTTCCAACCACCAAAAGGACCATCAATAAATCTACAAACAACTGATCGGCAAAAAGTAAATCAATAAGAAAACCATAAACTATAATGCTACATACTGGTGTAAACATATAACTTGTGTCAATCCCCAGGTTAATCCATACCAAAAGATTGTTTCAGAGCTTCAGCTATGTACAAACAGCTTTCTCCTAAAAACTTAACTCATTGATATTTGCCTTGCTGTGATTATAACTGCAAAAAAAAAATGTTTTTAAGTTTATTCTGTACCTCAATGATTCTCACTGTTACGAGATGTAATTTCTGCCATATTGTATGAGTACTACATCCATAATTTGCTGTCTCTCTCTCTCATGTATTGTATTATATTGTTTGGTGTTATTTTTGGAGCTTTTCTCCCCGGGCCTCCGCTGAAAATGGACCTGTGTCCAGTCGGACTTTCCCGGTAAACAAATGTAAAATAAAATAAATTAAAATAAACTTCCCTCCACTCTAAAGCCATTTGACATTCAGACATTTTAATTTGTGCAGAAGTTACTCACAGACTGACAGTTTACTGAGCTGTAATGCTGACCTTCGCTTTTGAAAAAAACAAATTCCCAGACTTTGTCAATAGTTCAAAGTCTCAAGAGGATTATTTATTTATTATATATTTATTTATTTTTGGAAAACATTTTTAAAACTGTTAAACTAATTACACACCCAGAAACACAGAAAAGTTATTGTGATTATGTAAACCACAGACTGCTGCAAGAAATCAAACGTCACATTAGCACTCTATGCTTATGTCTGAACAGATGAATCATACCTGACAATTCCAAAAGAAGTAAAGTAGCTTAATAAGAAGGTTATTTGCAAGGTTATATGGCAGTTTATATTGGAAATAAGCAGAGATATTAAATAGGCTCTGTTTTTCATAATTATGCCGAAAAGTCTTCCAAGGTAAATACAACTTCTAATTTAGTATGGAACCATACCTCTCAACCTTAGAGCAAGAAATCTTGACAAAGCAAAAAATAAAAGTGGGACACAGGCCCAAAAATAGTTATGCATCACAGACACCATTGAAACAACTGTAGCTGCAAACATTATACATCACTTATAATCTTTCTATCCCATTATTGTCAGTTAAACATTATATGGCTCTTTCAGTCCTGCCTTCTTTTGCATCAAAGAAAACCATGATTTGAAATGACAAATGCATTAAAATAATAAATAAAACACATTGCATCAACATCCTGCAACTTCCTACCTGCAAGCAACCACAGAGCTTTCACTGAAACTAGGGCTGCTTGTTTCCCCAGAATGACAGCTCTCCCTAATTAAGTCTAATGGTATACAATCTACCAGTATCTGGACTACCTGAAAGAAATTAAATTATGGCCTGTAAACTGAAAGTACACTTTGTTTAATTAAACTATATTTCTAAGCCCACTTACTATATTTTTTTCAGTAACATCCCAATATCCATTTCCACGTCACTTTACAAGACATCGGCAGTGGTAGACTTGGCATCCTTCAGAACCCCACAAGCCCACGCTAATACATTGTCCATTAAATGTAAATATCCATCCACTGTAAATGGCAAGAAGCTATGTCTTAAAAAATCTACTTCTGGCATGCATACCCAAGTATTAGGTTTGAAACAAAGAAACATATTCTCTACAGTCCGTAAGTCTCTGTCTTTAATAATCATCTACTGTTGCAGCACTCCCAACACATAAGCACACACATACACACTAAAATCCCCAACATTTAAAAAATGACATTGTGCCAACTTGATTTACCAGTATTGATGATCCGCCAAAGCTATGCTTACTGTTGTTCAATCTACCACTGCTTAGAACCCACCAATGAAAAAACAGTGTGTGTGTGTGTGTGTGTGTGTGTGTGTGTTCGACTTTTCCCGGTTAGGGGTCACCACAGCAGAACTCCGGTCCGCTAATGATTGGCAGTAGAGATTTACGTGTTGGCTTGCCAGGCCTAACGCACAACCTTCAACGAAGGTACGCCCATTCACGCATGTCATCACACAGTAGACGCTTTAACTGAGAATCGAATGGGCAACGTCTAACTGTGAGGCGACAACACTACCGCAGCACCACCACCGCAGTACCAATGAAAAAACAATACAATCTTATATACTACAGACCCACATAGTCAGTCCACTACTCCACTACTGACCCATTAACCCTAGGCTGCTGCCTCATTCTTACTCCCTGGAACTGCATTACCTTGGATGACTACTTTTATTTCCTAAGCAAAAGACACAAATTGGAAGATGAGGCAAAAATCCAGACATTCTTTGAAAATCCATACAGTTAAGAGGTATGAGTTCATGTTCAATACAACACTCTCCCTGTCAGGAAAGTCGCAATTTAATGAAAGTGTACTCTTAATGTATGATGTATTTGTGAGCTAACTTGTTTGTGTTCAGTAGGTACACTGATCATTGTTAGCCTCTTTGTGCATGCATCCCTCTCTGTCATGCACACATATACACACATACACACACACACACTCTTCTTCTACTTTCACACACGCAATTCTGCTTTCATGCATGCACTCACTCACTCCGTACTTATCTATTAACACAGGTAATTGCTGTCTCTTTCAAAGGCAACAGTGGCAAATCCATACATGAGTCCCTCTTCAGTGAGAACACACACACACACACACACACACACACACACACACACACACACACACACACACACACTGATTGTTTGGTGCAAAATAATGGTGTAAACACACAGACCCTTTTTTGGCTCAAAAACAAAACTAGAAGGGTGGCTTTGGTGCATGCACACAATGGCATTAGCATTACAGGTCACGGGAGCAAAAAACACAAAACAAAAAAAAGTGTTTTGGGGCATGCGTACATCAATGTTGCAGTTAGAGGTTGAGGGCCGCATGGAAGAGTTCTGAGGGCCGCATGCGGCCCGCGGGCCGCAGGTTGGACACATAGGCTTTAGAGACTGGCATGTCTTTTTTGACTTCTGAAAAGGAAACAAACTTAATTGATCAGACTGTCTGAAATCTTTGGTTCTATGTAGATAGAAGCGAAGTTGTCTATGCACATCTAACTGGTGTAGTTTGTATTCTGCCTTGTTGCCATGATTGGGGAAAAACAATGACAGCTCAATAGATTGGTTTAAGTTATTTTGTGAACACACCTTAGGTAAGAATGATGGGTTTGTCCAGAGAAATACCCTATCCTTATGGAAGATTAAATAAGGAGGTTTGATTGATAAAGCTTGCAATTCCAAAACTCTTTTTGCAGAGTTAATGGCAACTAAGAAAATTGCCTTCCAAGACAGAAATTTGAGGTCACAAGATGATGAGAGTTCAAAAGGAGGTAAGGTCATATATGTTAGAGCAAAATTCAAGTCCCATGGTGACAGTGGTTCTTTAATGGGAGTTCTTCATAAGCAAGTACCTTTTAAAAAGGCTTTACATAATCTGAGTGACATCAAGTTCGAAGTCCCATCACCTATATGAAAACTTGAGATTGCAGCTAATTGCACCTTGACAGTAGCTGCTGTGAATCCAGCTGAAAAAGCTCTGGCAGGAACTTAAGAATAGAACAGACTGGAGCAGAAAAGGGATCGATGTTTTCACTCTGTGCCTAGATTGAGAACCTTTTCCATTTGCAAGAGTAAAGTCTCCTAGTTGTAGTCTTGTGTGAGGATACCAGGATGTGTTTAACTAAACTGTCTTTCGGCTTTTCCCAGTTAGGGGTCGCCACAGCGGAACTCCGGTCCGCTAATGATTGGCAGTAGATTTTTACATGCTGGCTTGCCGGGCCTAACGCACAACCTTCAACGAAGGAATGCCCATTCACGCATGTCGACACACAGAAGACGCTCTAACTGAGAATCGAACGTGCAATGTCTAACTGTGAGGCGACAACGCTACTGCAGCACCACCACAACTACTAGTGTAAAATTGTGAAGCCTGACTAAGTTGGGAACTGGAGCAGCCATGCTGTCAAATTGAGGGTTTGAAGGGAGGGGTGGCGGGTCCCTGACATATGAATCAGAAGGTCTGGAACTAGGTCCAGAGTCCACTGTTCCTCCTGAAGATGTGGCCAGAGGAAAGGAAAACAAAGCTGATGAGGCCAGTATGGAACGATGAGCATTATCCTGCTTCCCAGTGAGTAGGCTTTCTAAATGACTTGTGGTATTAATGGGAATGGGGGAAATGCATACAGTAGTCCTAAGGGCCAGTCGTGAACAAGACCATCCCTGGGTGACTCCCCTAAAGGGGTGCTTAGGGCAAAATAGCTACAGCATTTGACATTCATGGGAGTGGCAAATAGGTCACAGCAAGGCTGGCCCCATTTCCATAATATCCTCTCCGCTATCTCTTTCTTTAGGGACCACTCGTGAAGCATCAAAAATTGCTCTGCTCAGTCTGTCTGCTATCAAATTGGACTTCCCCGGGATGTGCATTGCTATCAGAAAGTGGTGGGAAGAGATTGCCCATTACCCTACTCTGAGAGCCTCTCAGCAAAGGGGTTAAGACTTGGTTACTCCTTGCTTGTTTATGTACCAAACCACTGACATTGTTTGACTGAATTGCAATTGTTCCTAGTGGAACAGAGTCCTGAAGTGCTTCTAACACTAAGAGCACTGCTCTCATCTCTAGGACATTGATATGCAAATGGATCTCATGTTCCTGCCATGTGCCTTGGACCGTCCACCCCAGATAATGCCCCCACACCCTATCTGGGAGGTGACTGTGGTCACTGTTGCCAGAGGTTGTTATGGAATAAAGGGTCGACCTAAAGTGACATGACTGGAAAGTAGACACCATCTTAGATCCTTCTTGCAAGACTGTGTGCTTCTGATCTGGTAGAACATGGGAAGTACTTGTAAGGACTACTGGGAAAAGAGAAGCCACTGGAGAATTCCCCATCTGCATCCTGGCTAAAGAACTAGGGTAATCACTGATGCCATCATTCCTAGAACTTTCAGGGCTGTTTTAACTGTTACTTCTGTCTTTGGCAGGAGATTGGAAATTTGTTGTCTAAGTACCAAAACTTTTTCTGCAGGTAATTTTCCAATCATAGAGACGGTGTCTAATTTTGTTCCTATAAAGGTAATATGGTGACAAGGCAGATTTCCCTAAGTTTATTGTTATCCCTAATTGAGAACAAATTTGTAATGTTTGGTCTCTTGATTGTTGTAGTAGATGCTTGGTGGTGGCAGTCAGGAGCCAGTCGTCTAGATATGGAAAAACCTGGATTCTTAACCGTCTCAAGTGAGCCATGAGTACTGGCATTCATTTGGTGAACACTCTGGGGGCTGTAGTGAGACCAAAGGGCAGAGCTTGAAACTGATAATGACTGGCTCCCAGCAGGAAGCATAAGTGACTCCTCGATACTCTGTCCATTTTTATGTGGCAGGATGCATCTTAGAGGTCTAGTGAGCACATCCAATCGTCTTTCCCTAAAACTTGAACTTCTTTACAGATTCATTTAGTTTGCTGAGATCCAATATGGGTCTCCCGTTCCCTGTTCTTTTTGGCACTGAAAAGAATCTTGAGCAAGTTCCGAATCCTATTTGGTCTGCGGGGACTTCTTGGATAACTCTTTTGGCTAGCAACTTTTGAATCTCTATAGTTGCCTGTTCCCTTAGACTGGGTGGAAAGTCCAGGATCCTTTGGAGTTGTGGGACGGGAATGGAATAAACTCTGGATATTATACTTTGTACCCACTTGTCTTTTGTGATATCTCGCCAGGCTTCTGGATACAAAGATAATCACCCCCCCCCCAACTGCCTCCAGAGTAGGACAGATGGGCCTCCTTTCAGCATCGCTGAAAAGGTTGACCACAAAAGGAATTACAGACACCCTGATTTTGCGGACCCCCTCTACCTCGTGGACAGTGTCTACCATTATTGCCTCCCCCTCTGCCCCTGGGGAAGGATTCACCTCGTGCATCCTGAAAAACTCCCTGGGATTTCTTGAACCACATTTTTCTACCTTTCTGAACCTTAAGATAGGGTCTGGAAGGGATAGAAAAGCGCACTCCAATGGCAGAGAGAGTTTTTCCTTCCTGCTCACGGTGAGTGTGTCTTTGACTTTTGGTCCAAAGAGTGAGGAACCATCGAAAGGGGCATTGACAAAGGTAGACTTAAAAGGTTCCGCAAAATTACACAAATGCATCCAGGAGTGTCTCCTTAGGGAAACTCCTGAACCCACTGCCCTGCTCGCTCCATCCGCTGCATAGGAAATCAGCCTCATGGAGGAGTTAACTATGGAATTTAAGGTGGATAGCTTAGAGTTCACTTTGTCTGAAACCCCTGCAGCTAGTGAACCTTGGAGAGTATCTCCTTCAGGAGATATCTTTGTAGCGTAGTGAAGTGCGAAAGGTAGTTCAGCAATCGAAGGGTAAAAGTCGCTGACGAGAAAATACGCTTCCTATATCTGTTCATCATTGAAGACTCCTTTTTCGGGGGATGGACAGATGAGGATGTTTCAGAAAGTTCCTTCTTGGTGGCTGCTGCCACCATCATAGCATCTACAGGGACGCCTTTAATAAAAAAATCTTTTTCTGCTGGAGATGTTATGAATTTATTTCGTCTCCTACGGACTGGTTCCATAGTGTCTGGTGACTCCCATGCCTTTCGACTAACCAATTCCATTAGTTCATCAAAAGGTGAGGACACCCAGGAGGCTGAAGGTTGAGATCTCAAGGCCTATAGGTAAACCGACTCCTCATCAGAAGGGTTAATGGGTTTCCAGGTGCCTCTCTGTTTCAGGATTTCTAAGATATCTGCAAAGGAGATATCTTCAGAGGGTGACCGTGGGGACACTTCTGACTCTTCGAGGTCAGTGTCTGAGGTGACTGAGTCATCTGGTGAGTCCAGATGCTTCCGCTTGCATGTTTTCTTCCAATGAACCTCCTCAGAAGGGTATTCTGGGGAGGCCTCTGGAGAGTGGGACTCACCCAATGGGGCTACCTGAGGCCCTGAATCTCCACTGTCCTGATGAAGGGATAGTGTCAAGACAGACGCCACTGCCCTACGGGGAAGACTATGAGTACCCTTGAGTACAGCTGTAGGAGGGGACAGCACACTCATCAGCTCAAAAGCAGGTCCCCCCAGCTCTGAGGATGCCTTCAGTTCCGAAGAAGTAGATGGAATCCCCGGCTCCAACGAGACCAGCTCTGAGCTCAATGTAGGAGCCGAGCTCACCCGTGCTGAAGCCTCGAGAGGTAAGCTTGGAACTGAGGAGACTCGGGTCCGAGCATCCCCCCCTAGAACCGACCAGAGAGCTTTGGCTCTTCGACACCCCAAAAGGCACTGAGGGTGTCAGAGCAGACAATGGTTCCGAAATCTCCTGGCTGGGTCTCGGTACTGAAGATTCTACAGCAAGAGGTACTTGGCACTCCTGTTCCGAAGATCTAGCTTAGCTCGGAGGAGGAATCAATATAGATGAAAGAGTCTTACTTGGCTCTAGAACTAGTTGGGTCAGAGCCAAAAATAATTTAGCCAGTGCTGGCAGAGCCAAAGTTAATTTAGCCAGCGCCGGCAACTTCAGAAGTCTGCGCACCACCCTATCCACATCATTATTCGATAAGATTCTAGAGGACCTGGAGGAAAGGGTAGGTGAGCAAAATCTCTCCAATATGGGAGATCTTAATGTAGGGGAGACCGGTATTAACGCAGTGGACCAGCTCCAAAAGCTAGTCTCTTTCAGTTCCAAGAGCTGTGGAGCCGAAGGACTTGGCTTGTCCAATTCTATAATCTCTCTAAGTTCCGAATCCCGTGGAGCTGAAGAGATAGATTTGTCGGAAGAAATTTTTAATATCTTCTCAGGTGGTTCCGAATGACCAGATGAGGAGGAAGAAGAAGAAGGTCTCCTTGAAGGTTTGTTGGTTCTTGAAGAAGGGGACTTAGGCTTAGAGGAGGTACTCTGGCTTTCTAAAGCTTCAGAAAATGGAGTTTTTAGAAGCCCTCTGACTATCAACTTAATCTTTCTCTCCTGCAAAACACGGGAACTGAAAAAGTGACAGAAGGTACATGACTCCTGCAGGTAAATGGCCCCCAAACAATAAACACACACACTATGACCATCAGTTAGAGACATTTTTTGTGAACATTTCTGACACTTTTTGAAGCCAAATGGCTTTGATTCCTTCCCTCTAACTTCCTTAGACATTATGAAAAGGAAGCACAGACTAAAAACACTATAATTTTAAAGCACTAACTACAAGAAAAACTCACGCAACATATGAAGCCTAATAGCTCTCTATAAGAATATCAACACACAGCACATCTATTTTAAAAAAGTATATATGGATTATATATATATATATATATATATATATATATATATATATATATATATATAAAGTAAAATATAGCTCTGCCCTCTAAGTTAAATGGGTGCTAGGCCCTCTAACTCAAACGAACCTAGCACTGCTATTAAACAAGAAAAAACAGCTAGGGAACAAAAATTAGTTAAGCCCTCTAATTTAAACGGGCACTTGGCTCTCTAACTCAAATGAGCCAAGAGTCACTAACAAAGAATACACACACACTAGAAAAAAAATGGACTTCACTAAAGATTTCCGTACGGGATAGTAAGGAAGAAAATAGGCCCTATGACTAAAAATGGCAGCCAACTAAGCAAAGCTCATGGTGGTGTAAAAATTAAACAGCAGACACACAGAAAAGAGAAAACTATATAAATCACCTATAACTAAATATAGAATAACAGCAGCTAAGCAAAATACAAAATATACAAATTTTTCAAAAACTTAGCCACGGATAAGGAGAAGAGCATCCGATCTTGTTGAGCAGCAAACGAGATCTGGGGGATCACACACTGCATGATGGGATAACTGTTCAACTACGAGCCAAGTGAAAGACTCCAAGCTATAGTATGCAGCCGAGTTGGAGCCGAGGATTGCCTCCGAACCCAACCAGTAAGAATGAAGGTGGGTGAGATAGGACAACATAACATTTCAAGATTTTCAGCATCTGTCCTATGGGGATCATTTGAAATCATTGTCACTTTTTTCTGTTTCATATAGACTAGACAGAGGTGATCTCTGCCTTGCATACAAGGCAATATCTGACCCTACTTTATTGGAAATGATGCATATACATAAGTCAAATGGTACACAGGTTACTCACTCTAAAGACCTTAACCTGGTATGTGACATTAATAGAACCACTGATTGTCCCTTTTTCTTACCATCATAGGAAATATAGTATCATAGGGGAGTTCTAAGCCTAGCCAAGTTTTCCCAAAAGAACAATGATGTCTTGTATCCCAATAGACATCAAGGGCCAGGCATTTATAAGCTACCTCTGTCCATAAGGAACATGGATGTCAGACCCAGTATAAATTTCTCATTCCCATCTACTGGTCTAGGTTGCTCTTAAACTGTGTAATAGACAAACTCAGCTTCATGTGGATGGGAAGCTGGTTCCAATGGAGGGGCACAGTCTCTGGGACACATATTAGTTGTATTTAAACTTGGTGTCTGTGTACTGTTTTTTGTCTGAAGAAGTCCAGTGATCCAACCAGATGAAAAGCGCTTTACATTTATTGTTTTAAGTATATTAAATTCTGTTGTGGATTTTGTAACCTCTTGGCTTCTTTATTTGTTTACACATATCAGTCTCTCCAGCATGTTCTGTTTAAGTCACAGATAAAATGCAGGTCCCCTAGACCTTCTATTTCTTGTACTCTTTGACTTACAAATATTTGGGAGAAGTGTGGGGTTTGTAGATGCCTTGTAAGCCAGGCATAGATCACCCCCTCAGGAATCTATAGGAGACTGAGTTAAGGGAAGGGGTTTAAGGCTCTCTGCATATGGCAGGTTTGTTACACTTTGTATTCTTTTTGTAATGAACCCCTGAGGTCGCTCTAATTGCTGCCATATGCCTGGTCATGTACACACTAAAGGCAGCACTGTACTCTATGGCTGGCCTGATAAAGGTGGAGTACAGTTGGATAATGATCTCTTTGGACCTAGATACCATACCCTTACTTATAAGTTGTGCAACATAAAAGGATTTCCTCACCACTGTGACCACATGATGGTCGAAGGTAAGGCTACTGTCTACATGTGTACCCAGATCCTTGACCACTGGGTCAACTCTTAGGGATATATTATCAACATGGTAATTAGCCAGGATGGTTGACTTTGCAAAGGGTACAATTATGCATTTCTTAGCACTGAGCTTAAGACCATGGCTTTGGCCCCATTTGTTAGTCAGAGATAAACCTTCTTGAAGAGTGCCAGTGTCTGCAGCAGACTCGATGATAACCCCCAGCTTGCGATCATCTGGAAATTAGTCAGCCATAAACCTTCAGTATTTGCTTCAGTTTCAGAGAAATAGATAAATAAATGCCAAAAAGGAGCAGGCCTAGTTCCAAGCCCTGAGGGACTCAGCTAGTGAATGGCCTCTTGGTGGTGGTGGCTTCACCTACTTTGACCTCCTGGGTCCTATCAGTGAGACAGCTGGACATCCAGCAGGTAATAAAAGGGTTTATACATACATTATTGAGCCTGTTTATAATGCCTGAGTGGAGTATTGTATAAAAAGCCTTGGCCAGGTTGAGGTAAGCTGTATGCACAGTCTTAACCTTCATCCATTGCTTTGGTAACCCTCTCAAAAAAGTCTACCAGATATAATATGCATGACCTTCCTTTAACAAAGCCAAACTATGATGGGTCCAGTGTATACACGTTACCTATGTCCTCATTTATTTTTCAAATCACTGGAGAGCGTCCCTAGAATCATCCCAAGTACACCCATGGAGTTAGAATCATCCCACATATGCCCAAGGAGTTAGTGTGCCTGCCATGTAAGGGAATTATTTTCTACAATTCATTGTGTTTATGGTTCACTATCCGTGGACTTATTCTTTGTCATTACTATTGCAATATATGTAACTACGTTGGATTGTATTTTACTATCAAGTCCTAGCTATAGTTTTCTGATCTGCGTGATAGCAAATGTATTTCAAATGACTGACTAAATTCAAACCGAGAACTGCTTGTGTTTTCCACCCTTTACAATTGTGTTTGCCAGTTCAGCACTGTATTTGCTTCACATGTGGTCACTATGTTCGCAAGTCTGTTAATGTGTGTGTAGCATCCTGCTCATTTGATTTTGTAGCATACTGTAGAATATTGTATGCCTGCCATGTGTTGTTAGTTATTAGCAACAGCATTTTTTCTGCTAAAACTATTATTCCTGAAGAGCTAAAATCATTGCTTGTGTCTTCTGTACAGTTAGAGTGACCACAATATGGTCACACATAGCGTGAGCAAATGCTCTTAATCACTACTGGGCTAGCAAGCTGTCTGCTTTTGAAATCTCAGTTTCTGTAGCACATTGTTAGGAGAACTGTAACCAAATTAGCCTCTGTTTGTATTTTCAACTAATGCATTTTGTTTCTAATACACATTGTACCTTATTCTGCTACATTTATGTTAATGATTTAATGTTGCAGCTAGATATTGTGAATAAGGTTTTCTAGGCCACTTAGTAGTGTTAGCTTGGTAGCAATGAACTTTATTAGGCCAGCACAATCTCTAGTCCACTGGTGCATTGTAGCAACAGTGTTTGGCTGTGTTCAATATCTAAAGTTAGCCTCTCTAGCAATAGTTTGGAAATGGTTAGGACATTGTACATAAACTGTATTGCTAAACTATTTTCTGCTCTATTACTGCTCTTACCTTCACCCCTCATGTTCTATTTTTCCCTCTCTTACAGTTTCCCTATCTAAGTCAGTTTTAATAAAAAAAAAGATCAGCGGGGAAACTGCAGTCATCTAGCAACCACCATAACCCACCATCTGACCTGCAAGTGTAGCTCTCCCAATGCCATTTTACTTGGCTTTAGGTGTAATACCTGCAACTTCCCTGGATTATTTGTAACTAATGGCATGCTCGCTCACTCCCTGGGTGCCTCCTAGATATTAAACAACCTGTAATCGCTCTCCCGCCTCCCATAGGGTTAAAGGACAGATTTCCCATCCAAAAGAACATTCACTATTCTACCAAATGTACCCTACCAACACAGTTTGCCTAGAACGCTTGACGCTTTTTCAAGTTAGCAAAGTCTGAATATTTCCAGTCCAACTCCCTGGCAGTACCTTAAAACTAAAACACTAGCTGGGTAGCTGAAATACAAATAAAAACAGCATTATTTATTTTGCTGAATCCTGTCCTACCCTCACAAAACCTCCCTCAATTCCTAGCTCACTGTTTGCATAGTTAGATAGCACCCTCATGATACAGAACACCACCAACCTGAGGCAAGACATATCTTGCTAGTTTTCCACCGTTTTACACTGTATTCTTACGCCAAACTCTTCAGTGCTCAGCTCAACTTGCTTCGCTCGGGCTCACTCAGCTCCCCTACTCTACCACCATTCTTATCCACCCCCCTTTCCTCTGACTTATTGCTAACTTACCACACCCCTTCCCCCTTTCCACACCCACTAGTCCCACTCCAATTCCATCCCCTCAACTCCACCCCCTATAACTCACAGCACAGTTCTCCACCCTCCACCCTCAACCTGACACCTTCCACATCCTCTCAACTCTCCTACCCTACCTACTGCCTACCATGCAATATCTCAACTGCCTTACATCTAATATTCTCCTACTTCTCTTATCTTTCTCACCGACAACTACACTTCACTACATCATACCCACATTATACACATATGTTCTCCTACACTTCCAACAACTACCTCTAACCCAGTATCCCACTCCTTCTCTGACATCTGCCCACAACTATATAACAATTCTACATACCTACTTCCCTCCTTCAAGCTCCTAAATACCCTCTGTCCAACTTCATTATTCCACTGTCACCCTAGCTCAACAATTAAACTATAAGATCTCACATTACTCTCTATCACTAAAATTAAACTGTGTGCAGACATCCAACCCAGGTCCCTATTACACCCCTCACCTCCACATACATCACCTAACTCTTCACTTACCCACCTGAACACCTACCCTATCCCCCACTCCCAAAAACATCCAACTCAGAACTACTACTTACCAATTTCAATCTTCGTAGTATAGTCAACAAAGCTAGTGAATTCCAAGCCACCTTTGCCACCTACAACCCTGACATAATAGTTATAACCGAAACCTGGTTAAAGCCAAATATCAAGGACAATGAAGTTACCCCACATGGCTATAACATTATCAGACTAGACAGGTTACATAAAAGGGGTGGTGGTGTAGCTGTACTATTTAAGAATACCCTTAAAATGGAACAATTCCATTGCTCCCCACCTGACCTAGAATACACTATACCCCTAACCACTCATCTTGAAATAAATCCTAATAAAACAATTATCACCATAGCTGTCTAGCTCCCTCCTGATAACACCCTACCCATCATCAAAAGCCTCCTTTTATGGGCATCCCTTAATTTCAATCAAGAAACAATTACTCTTGGTGATTTCAACATTGATTGGCAAACTTGTACATCTGATAACCCTACAAATTTCCTCAGTCTCTACAATTTCACCCAGGCCATAAATTGCCTTACATGTTTCGACAAACACACCAAAATACAGTCTACATTAGATTGGATTCTAACCAACAATCCCAACCTAAATTACATAGCAGGCTGCCTTCCAAACTCTCCCAGTGATCATGCCTCCACTTTTCTTTACAGAAAATGTGTACACACTCTATCTTAACATCTCCTACAAATACATTCATTGCAAAAAACGCTTCTCACCCTCAATTTTTAATCAGATCCTACAAAAATTTGACTGGACCCCCTCTAAAATATCTCCAACTTGACCTAGCAGTACAATTTTTCAATTCTACCTTCTTTGACATACTCAACAACCTTGCCCCATTTAGAGAAGTTCGCAAAAAATCCAAGCCTCTGCCCTGGTTAACAAAAGAAACCAAGCTCTTACTTAAACAAAGAGATAAAACCTGGTCAGACTTCCATACCACCAAAAACATATCTAGTCTAACTATCTATAAACAGCTAAGGAATCTAGCAAAAAAACAAATCAAAGCAGACAAGCAAATGTACTTCCTTGCCTGCCAATAGGAACACCAACCCCCCCCCCCCCGTAAAGTCTGAGATAACATAAACTATCTCCTAAGTCCAGGCCACTCCCCTACCCATACCCCTAATAACCACTAACACCGAACCCATAGAAACCCAGATCAACTCCAACTTCAAAAATTCCATTACCTCCCTTCTAGACAACCATCCTACTACACCTATTACACTCCCTACCATCTTCCCTAATACACTAACCCCTTTAGTTTTTCTCCCATTCAAGCAAGCTTCATAAAATCTCTCCTAGCCAAATTTAACCCTGCTGTCTGGCTGCAGACCATTTCCCAAACAAATTCTTAAAATGTGCAGCCCAATCCATTGCTTACCCCATATCTATCTTGATCAGTCACTCAAGTCTCTGAACATTATGAGCCTACTCTCTGGAAAATATCCCATATCATCCCACTCCACAAACAAGGTTCCTCCAAAGATCTATCCAACTTCCGCCCCATCGCTATTCTATCCCCCATAACCAAAATCCTAGAAAAATGCATAGATGCACAGCTTCTCAACTATCTGTTCTCAAATAATCTCTTATCCCATTCACAACACAGCTTCATACCCAAACATGGTACTTCCACTGCCCTAATTTCTTTTACAAACACCATTCATCAACTACTAAATAAAGGCCAGGCAGTCTCCTCTATCCTTCCGGACATGTCTAAACCTTCTACACCATTTCCCACCAACTCCTACTCAATGAACTCTCTACCTACAGCATCAACCCACCCTCTCTGTCCTGGTTCCTCAGTTATCTTTCAAATAGGCAGCATGGCACCAAATGGCAAAATACTCTCTCCCCCCTTCTCCCCATTTCTGTTGGCGTGCCTCAGGGTTCTATACTAGGCCGTCTCCTCTTCATCCTATTCACAAATGATCTCAGACAGCAACTAAAGTAGCCACGACCGTCCAATATGCAGTCGATAATACCCTTATCTGCTCTGCCCCAACACCCCAAGAACTTCAAATAAAAATGCAATCATCCTTCTTAAGCATAGAAAAATACCTCTCAGAACATCAACTAATTCTTAACCCAAGCAAAACCAAACTTATAATCTTAACAAAAAAAAAAAAAACCTTGTAATGCCCCTCTCTCAATTTACTCCTCACACAGCACCTGGATCAAACCCGCAACTCCTACCAAACTCCTAGGGGTCACTATTGATGAGAATCTAACTTTTGAAAAACATGTCTCCTTAACAATCAAAAAAGTGCACATCAAGCTTGGCACCTTATATAGTGCCAAACCATACCTGTCCCACAACGCCAGGTTTGCCATAGCCCGTTCTCACCTACTTTCACCCCTCCTTTACGGTTCCCACATACTCACCAACCTTCGCAAATCGGACCTAAATAATCTATAATCCTGCTATCACAAAATTGCAAAATTTGCTTTGAATGCCCTACACAGGACTCACCACTGTATTGTGCTCTCTCAACTAAAATGGCTTGAACTCCCTAACCTTCTGGCTCTGAACCAACGATCAATGGTCCACAAAATAATTCAGCTTCCCACTAACTGCCCTGTCCTCTCCAATCTTATCCAACAAAATCTTAAGTGCAGGAAAGGTCACCAAATCCAATAACTACCATGGTGACTGTCTCTATTCCAATAAAATTACCAGATTATGGAATACTCTCCCTCCTGCAATTACTAAAAACCCACACCATCACATATTCAACAACACACAACTACTAATAAACTACCTAACTAACCACTGGTTTTGCTCCTGCCTTACCACAGGCTAATCCTGGTATTTATCATCACTATTGCTACAAATTCTCCCTGATCCCTCTCCAACTAAATATTCCTTTGTATTAATTCCCTCCTTGCTACCTTGCCAACACTGCTTATAGGAAACTATTTACAAGGTTAATTATCAAATCTCGAGTAAAAAATGCTATCCTATGTATCAAACTTTGCCTAAACTGTCTTATGTTATTGTAAGTATAAACTGTATATTAACTGTCTTAAAATTACTGTACAGTGAACAAATGCTGTGTCTTACAATGTATATATTGTACTGTTGTGGAGATTTCTCCCCTGGCCTCTGCTGAAAACGGGCTCCTGGCCCAGTCGGACTGTCCTGGTTAACAAATGTAATAAATAAATTTATCATGTCCATGATGATTCTTTCCATAGCCTTACATATGAGGCTGGTAAGACTTATGGGGCTGTAGATCACTGGTTGGACCTCCTTTGTGCAGGGGAATGACTGTGGTCATCTTCCATTTCTTGGGCACAAAACCTGACTGGAGGCTCCAGTTGAAAAGTGATTCAAGTGGACCAGAAAGGTCATGTTAAACATCCTGGGATGTTATCGGGGCCCATCAATGCAGTGTTTTTGGCCTTGGAAAGTGCATTGATGACCTGTTCCCTAGTAATGGCTGGATTGCATTATGTAGTATTTCCTTTGGACTATCGGGGGAAAGTGGGGGGAGAAATTTGAGCTGAACCTGTGAGCCAAAATGTTGGCAATGGTCTCCAGTTCAGTGTGGGTGATGCCATTTACATTACAATAAGTTCTGCACAGTGTTGTGTATTTCCTCTGAAGTTACAGACATAGCTGTAGAAAGCTCTATGGTTTTCCTTTGCCTGAGAAGCTATTTTTTTATTCAGATTTAGCCTTTGAAGTATTAATTAACCCTCTTAACTGTCTGTCTGGATTTGTCAAGGGGCTTTTAGTATGTATGGCTTTGTTCCTCCTACGCTTGGCGAGATTTTTTTGTCGTATAACTAATTGATACTGTGATTGCAAAAGGGCGGCTTGTCTTTTGACTTTGTCAACATGGCTGTACAGATATTTGTAAACAGTTCAGTGTATGCTATGGTTTTTACTGGGTTTAGGGGTGTTTGGAATTTAGCCAAGGTGTTACATAGTAGAGAGAGGTTAGCCTTGGAATAATTCCTAAAAATGTTTGGTTTCGCTGGATGTCCTAATTTAATTTTTATTTCAAGTAATACTGCCTTATGGTCAGATCTGATGAGCGAAGATATTACATTGGGTGAGGAACATTGCCCCCCCCCACCCATGTTTGTGAGTACAAGGTCTAGAACCTTTGTACCCTTGGTTGGAAATGGACCAACTTTTCCAGGATGTTGGCATTAACAATTTCTCCCCTGGTTTTCAATCTGGAAAAAAGACAAGGAGATAAATAACTTGACTCAAAAGTAAAGTCTGAAAACACTTAAGCATAAATGAATAATTTACATGATTTGTTTCTCTAAATCCCAAGAAGGAGCCACCTGTCTTCTAAGTAGGTGGATACGAACAGCCCCTTTCAAAAACTGTTTGATGTGGAGCTGGGTAGAAAGGGGGGAGTGACGATATGGGCTACTGCCAGCATAGCCAGCTGGAGTTCTGTAAAAAAGTTTATGTCCTTTGAATATCAAACCGATTTGTACAGATGCTTATGTTACAAATGTATTAGAACTGTATGGCATTTGAAAATCAAAATGTGTTTGTAAAGTTGCTAGTGATAAAAATGTATCCATAGTGGGTCCTGCTGGCCAGAGAAGGAATATACATGTGAGGCTGTATGTATATATGTTAGCAAAGGACACTGGAAGAGAAGGAGTTAAACAGCTAGCTTACTTCCTACTTTAAGAAAAATACTGTTAATTGGACCACCTGCTGGGCAACGAAAGTGCTTATCTCACAGCTTTGAACAGAACTGGAGACGGCATGTCTGGAAGAAGCCTTTGTTCATTAGCTCAGTAAAAAGAGGGGAAGCCCCAGGTACTGCCATAAACATTAGCAAAACTTTGATATGCATCTTATCACATCTATGCTAACATCCGGTCTCAAGCTTCAAAGGGGAACAGTGTGAGAACCTAGAGTCAGGTGACCAGATGAGGTCATACTGCCTGCCATCTTGGACATGTCAGATATTACAAAGAGAAATGTCTCAGTATTGAGTATTCTGTATTGGGCCTGACAACAAGAAGAAACATTCACCACATCATCTGCCTTGCTCTATTAAGGAAGTAGGGCATAGTAATTCTCCTAGATTCAGCCAGGAAAATATAGCGAAGCTAAGTTTAGATATTGTTTTTCTTTATTTGACTGAGTCTGTCCATCAATGTTATTTTCAATATTTGCTGTGATTTGAACTCTGTGGTTTACTGTAAATATATATTTAATATTCCTGTTCTTTTATTATTTATTGTTAAATATATTTAAAATGTTTATTGTAGCTCGTCCTTTTAGAAAGTATTTAACATTTGCGAGTGCTTATATTTATTTGTTGACACTGGGTGGGCCACTCCAGGAGGCCTAGCTGTCTTGGTCAACTACTAACATTTGTATTAGTATTAATATTACACAGTATAATTGGACACCCTTTGTTAAGGGCCATAGAGTAGCTGATTGGTGGGGTGTCTGGTGGCAATGATAACTACCTTATAATATGGGCAGAAGGGGGCACAGCATGTAAATCTGTGCCAGCCTTTCCCGTGTGTGTGTGTGTGTGTGTGTGTGTGTGTGTGTGTGTGTGTGTGTGTGTGTGAAAAATCCAAAAAGAGAGTCTCAGAAAACCCAGTATGCAATCTATACTAGGTTAAAAACAAAGAAGAAGCTTTGCAATGTAGAGGGTGTGAAGTTCACTCCTTAAAATATGTTATCCACCTAGTTCACTAATAAAAACTGAACTGTAAGATAGGTACTACAAAATAATTAAATAGAAAATAGTAGTAGGTAGTCCACAGTTGAGTTAAAAATGGAATATCCTTTACTGAAACACACAAACAAGCAATCCTAGTTGTGCATAATGAAAAGGAGTAAAGACATTCTTTATTTATATATAATCAGGTTATTTGGAGCAAGAGAGTGGTTACAGAGGGTGGTTCTGTTAAGAGCAATAAAAGCAATAAACTCATTCCTTTAACCAAGTCCCCCTTCCCCCTTAACACCAAAATGTAAACTGAGGCAAATTAAGATATACAAGAACAGCTCATTAATGCTAACTTACTAATCCAAGCTTTATTAAAGAAACCAACTCACTAACAAAATGACTAACTAATTAACTAACAAAAAGATCTGCCATTAAACATCCATCAGAATATATATTAATAAACTTGTAAGCTAAAGTGAAGACTTTGGATATCAGATTACCATAAGGGGCAGAGGCTAGAGACAGCCTTATAAAACCACAACAGGAAAATGTCAGGAAGAAAAATCAAGGAAGAAGCATGCAAGCTAGAGAGGGATCTAATCAAATGAAGCCAATATTGGATCTCTTTCATAAACGTCAGTTTAATGTCTCAGTGGGAGAGGAAGCACAGACACAAAGTACAGGGGAAGAGAAGGGCACTTGAATGGAACCTCTTTGAGCTATGGGTCAATGACCCCAAGGCAGGTTAACATTTCAAAAACTTCAGCTTAATGTATCAGTGGGGGATGGCACAGATGCAAAGAATAGATGAAGAGAAGG
Organism: Protopterus annectens; assembly: GCF_019279795.1. Classification (NCBI taxonomy): domain Eukaryota; kingdom Metazoa; phylum Chordata; order Ceratodontiformes; family Protopteridae; genus Protopterus; species Protopterus annectens. The sequence goes on along the minus strand of NC_056729.1, from coordinate 1,992,889,598 downwards.
CACTAGAATGCAACTTTAAGCAGGTAAATGATAAGCATAATCTAAAACTGTAGGAGCAAAACAGAGATATCAGCACTGTAAAGGCACTGAAGCACAAACCCTACAGCAGAAAAACAATATTCTTACTACTGAAATTCTGATACAGTTCAAGGCATCAGACTATGCACAAATTTACCAGTATGGGAAAAATACAGTAGTAAATGACTAAATAAGGCTCAGATCTTGCAGTAGTACATAGTTCTGCCACAACTGTGAATGAAACTGCAACACTAAGGCCCAGTAGAGTTTAGAATACAGCTAGCTTTTATAAGAATTCTACTTGTGGAGATAAAAGTGCAGTATAATGTAGAAACACAATATTCCCACAACTGCAAATTAAACTACAAAACTATGGTCCCAGAACAAAATAAAAAATGCAGACACACAACTTTTTTTGGTTAAAACATAGAAAAATATAAAGACGTATCCCCACACAGGTGCAACTTAAATGTTTAAGCAGAAGTGAAATAAAAGTTTTTTTTCTTTCTTTTTTGATGAAAAGCATGCAACTCACAGTTCAGGGCTTTCTACACCTGTCCCAAGTCTTGCATAAAACAGTGCTCACTGTCTCATTATTTCTACCTGGTCTTTCAACACTAAGAAAAAGCCTCCTCGGATAATTAGCTGCAGGCCAGTTTCAGAAACCAAGCAAATAGTACCTAATGTACTGTAATGTACAAGTATAGACTGGCAAAAGTGGGAAAAAGGGGCTGTGGATGGATGGATGGAAACAGTTACTGCATTAAGCTGGAGATTCACATGGCTTTTGGTGCCCAAACCTGTCTTTTTAGTCAGCTCAGTTTGTGCTGACTAATGTTTTTGCCACATGGGAGGTGCCCTGAAGCTTTTCTAGCTAGCTGGCTGTTGTATCTTATGCAGGATGTAGCCCATATGGCTTAGGATACTGCAGCAGTAAGAGAGACTACAGATAATAGTGAGAAAAATAAAACAAAACGTACATGCTGAGACTATAGAAGGAGTGAAGGAGGAGAAATGTAGTAGACAGATAAATACAGCTTAGCCTGGAGTGAAAAATGAGCACAACTACATGTCAGTGAGAAATGAGGCTGTTTAGTTTTGAGGCTGTTGGTCCGTTTTAGCACGAAAGAGATGGAATTCCACAGCTTGGTGATATGTGAGGAGTACAGTGAATCAGCTATGTTGTTATTGGATTTAACAGGAAGTAATAACAGTTTGTCTGTGGAGTTGAGTGGAGTGTTCGATGTGGGAGTATGGTTGAATGATATTTCTAAGTGTGAGGCATTCTTCAGGATTGTACATAACAGCATATGTGGTGATCAGTTGTGGGACAAGTAATAAGCTAATTCTAACTAATTTAGATATTTCAGGGCAGAGAAATGGTGGGATCTGTATGGAATATTTGCAGCAAATCTGGCTGCTTTATTGTAGCATTTTTCTGGCATATTTAATTGATTAATCTGTAGTTTGATACATACAGGAGCAGCATATAAGAGAACTGGTAATGAACGGTAGAAGCAGAGGCTTTCCTGGCCTGATCTGTCAAGTATAGCTTAATGTGGTACTAGGTGCCTAGCTTTTTTGGGTGTTGTTTACTACCTGTTTGGTGTGTTGACTGAATTTCATAGTATAATCTATGATGACACCTATGAGCTTGGTTTAGGATATTATCGCTATGGTTGAGTGATCTGAGGAAGTAATGGTGAATAGCAATTTTTGTTTTTTAGCGGTAAATAGCATTAATTTATTTTTTGGTGGATTTACTAATAGTTGTGAGACGGAGTGCCAAGACTCAATGGATGAGAGAAAAAAGCAGTTATGTACTCACCATAACATTTCATCTGTGTTGTCCATTTCCATTCTGCCTCAACTGTTGGGTTTGGATCTGATCCTTGCATCCGACTTGGCTGTAACTAAAGCTTGTGGTAACCATAAAACTCTTGAGGTTTTCTCTTACCTGTAATGCACCAACCCCTAACATATCTCAGATTTTATTTGCTGATTTGTACCACAAGTGGTGTCTATTAACATACAATTACGAATAGATACTTAAAAATGTATGTGTCCTATACAGGAAACTACATTAGGAGCTCAGTCATCAAAAGAACAGTGATGTCCTTATAACATCTCATTCATCCAGAATTTTGTAGAAAAAACGGATGGGTGGGGGGTTGAGGAAGAATGAAAATGGACAACACAGATGGAACATTATGGTGAGTACATAACCTCTTTATCTGATGTTGTCAATGTTCATTCTATCCTCAACTGTTGTGACAGAGTCCCTAGCTACCTAAAACCCTGGGTGGACTCTAAGGAAGGATATTCTTGAGCACAGTTGAATCACAAGATGATCTACCCCTCGAGGCCATATCTAATTTGTAATGAATAATAAAGGTATTTGGACATGCTCAAGTTGCTGCTGCACATATGTCATCCATGGAAACCCCAGATAGAAATACTGAAGAAGTTGCCATAGATCTAGTTGAATTGGCTCTTAAAGGTTTAGTTAAGGTAAGACTCAATTTGTTATAGATAAAAGAAATACATTTAGTCAGCCATCTGGCTAAAGTTACTTTTGTAACTCATTTACCCAACTACAAATCTGCATAGGTAACAATTGGCCTGTCTTTCTGATTTCTTTTGTCCTATGTAGACAAAAACACAATTGCCTGTGAACATCCAATAAATGCAATATATATTCACATTTGTTTGCAAATTTAGGAAAGAATACTGGCAAATTAATGGACTGACTGATACTGGATTTTGACACCACCTTGGGAAGGAAAGAAGCATTGGTTCATAATGCATCTTTATCCTTATAAAAAATGAAGTATGGAAGTTTTGAGGACAAGGCTTGAAGTTCTGAAAGTCTTCCAGCTGTGGTAATGGCTACTAAAAAGACAGTTTTCCAAGTAAGAAACTTAAGGTAGCATTTAGCTGTTGGTTCAAAGGGAAACTGTATTAATGCTTCCAGTACCAAGTTCAGATCCCATGGCGGAGTAGGGTCTTTAAATGGTGGTCTCAAAAGAAGTGTGCTTCTGATGAATGCTTTGCAAAGTTTAGCAGAGGCTACTTAAGAACCTTCAAATCCAGTATGAAAATTAGATATTGCTGCTAACTGAACCTTAATGGTAGAGGAGCTTGCCCCTTCTTTAAAATGTATCAGAGCTGAGAAAGGATCACTATGATTTTGTTTTGCCCAGTAAACAAACCTTTTGCATTTGCTTCTATAGAGTTTTCATGTTGAAGGTTTATTGGACAATAAAAGGATATGGCAGGCAGGGGAAAACAGCATAGGTTTTCTGGCTTTTAAAGGAATTGGAGAAATCAAGCAGTAAGCTTGTGGCTTGAGATGCCTGGGTGAATCATGGCTGTTGGGTGAGAAAGGAGGGCCTAGAATCGGATCCAGAATCCAAAGTTGGTAAAGTAGATGAGGCCATAGGAAGGAGAACCAAACCTGTTGAGGCCAGTAAGGTCCAATGAGAATGACTTTGCTCTTTAACCAGGCAGCTTTCTGCAGAAATTTCAGAATTAATGAAATTGGCGGGTAGACATAAAGCAAAGCAGGATGCCAATCGTCAAGTAGAGCACCCCTCGGTGATTCCCCCTATGGGGGATTATGGCAAAGTAGCTGCTGCATTTGTTGTTTAGGGGAGAAGCAAAAAGATCATAGCAAGGTGGGCCCTACTAATGAAAGATCATTTCTGTCATGTTCTTGTTGAGAGACCATTCATCAGGTTGAAGAACGCACCTGTTCAATTTGTCTGGTATCACACTGGACTTCCCCGGAATATGCATTGCTAAGAGAAAGTGGTTGGATGAGATCACCCATTGCCACACTCTCAGTCCTTCTCAACACAAGGGGTATGATTTGGTCGCTCCTTGTTTGTTGATGTACCAAATACTAACATATTGTCTGTTTGAATAACAATTATACCTGGAGGGCCTGCAACACCAGTAGCACTGTTCTCATATCTAGGCCATTTATATGGGATTTGGCCTCTTTGAGGGACCAAGTGAATTGGACTGTTTTCCCCAGAGAGCGCCTCCCAGGCCCAACTGGGAAACATCCATGGTCACTATGGCCTTGGGCTGAGGGAGAATGAATGGATGGCCTTGTAGAACCTGACCTGATTGAATCCACCATCTCAGACCTCTCTTGCATGCCTGAGTGATTCTTATTTCTTTTGATATACATTGGTGGAGAATTTACCACTGTGTTGCTAACATCCATTGGAGAATTCTCATATGTAATTTGGCTAGCGGTACTAAGGTTATTGCCTCTGACACTGATCCTAGAGCTTGAAGGACTAAGTGAACTAAAATCTTGGTACTGCAAATTATTTTTTTGACTTGTAATCTGATAGTCTGTACTCTTGAGAGAGGAAGAGAAGCTATCACTGACTTTGTGTTAAAAACTGCTCCTATGAATTCCAGATTTTGAGTTGGTTGTAGGTAAGATTTGTCATAATTTATGGTTATCCCCAGATATGAGCAAATCTGGAGTACTTGATTTCTTGCTCTTATTAGCAGATACCTGGTTGGGGCAGTAATGAGCCAGTCTGAAGGTCTATTGAGCACATCCAGTCATCCATGCCCAGAAAAAAGAGAATGGGCTGAACCATGACAATCAAAAATGTTGTGTGCCAAACTGAGTTGTTCAAGTTGCTGAGAATCAAAATTGGTCTGCAGTCCCCTGTTTTCTTTAGTACTAAAAGAAATCTTGAGTAAGTTCTGGATTTTATCTGGTCTGATGGGACCTCTTGGATGTCTCTTTTTTTCTAGCAGTTTTTGTATTTGTACTGCTGCTTCTTTCCTCTGACTGGGGGGACATTGGGAATTTTTAGTAGAGTTATTTATTTATTTATTCATTTATTTATTTATTTGACATTTGTTTACTGGGATTGTCTGACTGGGTCAGCAGAGCCCATTTTCAGAGGAGGCTCGGGGAGAAAATCTCTAAGTACAAACATAAGAAGGGAAAAAGGGTATTATATAAACTCTGGAAATAATCTGCTGACCAAAGTATCTTTTGATATGTCTATCCAGGCTCTCTGATGCAGGGATAATCAACCCCCGACTGCCTCCAGAGAGGGACAATTGGGCCTCCTTTCAAGAGCGCTGGTAGGGTCTGTCAGAGAAAGAATCTCTAGACCCGCGGAGGTGGCATCATCTTCGTCCATTAGAGTTCCCCTCTCTGCTCCTAGGGAACTGTCTCCACATTTCCTGGAAAGGACCCCAGGACTTCTTGAACCACATCTTCTGACCACCTCATTGATACCTCAAAAAGGATCTTTGAGGGGTCGAAAAATGTATTCCCACTGCAGAGAAGATCTTTCCATCCTTTTCAAACCTGGATAAAGTGTCCTTCACTTTGGGTCCAAACAAAGAAGTGCCGTCAAAGGGAGCACTGACAAACAAGGACGTGAAGGGCTCTGCAAAATCACATAAGTGCATCAGGCATGCCTCCTAAAGGATATGCCTAAACCCGGTGCCCTTAAGGCACCTTCAGCTGCATGTAAAAATAAGCCTTGTGGATGAATTCAAGATAGATTGGAGGGTAGCCAACTGCGAAGCCACAGATGATTGCACCTCAGCAGAAATGGTTCCTGAAAGGGAATTTGAGAGTTCTTTGATCAAATCCCTTTGCAACCTAGTAAAACGTGCAAAACAGTTTAGCGACCTAAGAACAAATGTCCAGAAATAGCACCATGGATAACGCAGTAAACACTTTTAATGAAAGCAATAAAATCAACAGATGTAAGCGGTTTTGCATTCTCTCAATGAACGCTTCTTCAGACATTAAAAAATATCTGTTTTTTAATGTCTGAAGAAGCATTCATTGAGAGAATGCGAAAGTGCTTACATCTGTTGATTTTATTGCTTTCATTAAAAGTGTTTGCTGCCTCATCCGTGGTGCTATCTCTGGATTTTTTTTACATATTTTGGATTGTGTTTATTCAGAGGTGCTTTGTCCTCCAGCTGCCACTTTTCTATATAAGAACAAATGTCGCTGAAGTGTATACACACTTCCCAAACCTGTCCATCACCCTAGACTCCCTGTTAGGGTGATAAACAGAGAAAATCTGTTAGGCAAGTTCCTTTTTTGTGGCTGCCGCCACAACCATGGCATCCACAGGCACCCCTTTAGCCCAAAATTCCTTCCCCACAGGTGGACCTAGAATCCTATCTGGCCTTTTGAGTATTGGTTCAATTGCATCAGGCTCCTTCTAATCCTGCATAGAGACCAAATCAATGAGCTCGTCAGTGGGTGGAGTAACCTGGGAGGTAGATGTGCCAGCTCCAAACGTCTCCAGAAATAGTGACTGCTCAGCTGAAGGGTTGCTGGGGATCCAACCACCACTCTGTTTCAAAATCTTAAGGATGTTTCCAAATGAGATGTCTGTTTGTTCTGTTTTCCCGTCAAGCAGTGTTTTACATAACTGATTTGTTTGCTGTTTAAAACATTCTTTAATGTCTCACTTCTGCTGTTTAAAACATTTTTTACTGTCTCACTGCTGTTTCTCTGCTGTTTAAATCAGTTTTAGTGTTCCCTGCCTAAATTAATGTAGCTAGCAGCTGTAGCATAGTCCAGATACAGGTTTGCTGCATATGGGTCTGTTTGTAGTGGCTGTTGTATTCTGAGCACATTTTCCAAGTCATCTTTGACTAGTAGGGGCCCTTCTATACCCTTGTGAGAGAAGTGTGCTGACTGTAACCTGTCTAGTGAAGGGTGATTGGTCTAGGACTTGGAGTAAGCACCCTCATTGTTTTTTTTTTTTTTTTAACTTTATAAAAGTTTTTTTTTTTAAGTTTTTAGCTTCTGGTATTAAAGCCCTGAGTATGAGTGGGTTTCTGCTTGTCTGTGCTTCATGCAGTACCGCACACTGCCTCGCAATTGTGTGCCACAGCTGGACAGATAATTTCAACAATTTTTCCCACAAATACAGCTGTAGTACATTAGTGTAGTCCTCATCTTTAGTATAGTTCCAGTCTAAGAAGTATTGCTAGTGATCTGTGACCTATTAAATCACCAGCCAAAAACCAGCAGAAACACCCATCTACAGAGCACCTCCTACATCAGTGCTGAAAGCACCCCCATTGTGATAACAGTTCTTCAAATCTAGCATTATGTACAGTTGGACTACCCTTGTTTCTCCTGCTAGCCTTGCTGACTTGGGTCTCCTGAGGGAGTGTAGCAACTGCCTCATGTACCCTGACAACCCTGTAGTAACAATTTATTCTAGTACAGAGTGCGAGAGTTGTATCTACACCAAGAATCTTAAATCCCTGCTCTCTAGCACTCAAAACAGTAACACTGAAGAGGTTGTCAGCTCACCCACCACTACTCATACACATAGTACCACTACTCATACACATAGTATGCATTCAACACATAAATCAACATACATGAAGGTTCTCTCAAAAACTTACTGAAACACCAGTGACCTCCAAATCACATGACTGCTACAACTAAAACAGTTCCCACAGCACCTAAGACACATAGCAACATCAGTGTCTCACCTACCCTAAGGTGTAACACTCATAAACCAAATTTTCTTGACATTAGAGACTCCATATTGTGACACATGGATGCCCCACTCACCTGGTTAGATAAAGAGAAAGTCAAGGCCAGCTACTTGTCTGGTGCCGGGATTCATCAGATTATGCATGCACTCACGTCTCTCAGCAACAACTACAATTATAACTTTGTCATAGCTCATGTTGGAGTGAATGACCTGAGAAGTCCCTCACTGGTCTACATGAAGAGAGAGAAGATAGAGCTCTCTGAGTATGTGTCCCAGGCAGGTATGTTCCTAGTCTTCAGCAGCATATTACCCTCACAGAGAATGACAAACAAAAAATGATCGATTTTAATAATTGGCTTAGTTTATGGTGTCATTTAAATGGGATCCAGTTTCTGTCAGCCTGGGATGTTATGGTTGACAAACCTCGCTGCTTTGTCAGAGACAGTCTACACCTGGCAATACTAAGCTTTTGGCTGCTGGCAAGGGTCTTCCCTCCCCCATAGTGCCTTTTTTGGCAAGGTCTCAAAAACAAAATTACCAATATGAAAACTGCCAATCATAACAAAATAAGGGTTATGCTGCTAACCGCTAGGAGCTTAAACCAAAAACTGCACATCCTGGAAGCATTCCTATCACTGGATGATGTAGACGCCTGTGCAGTTACAGAAACCTGGTTGAAAACCTCACAAAGTACCCCGGCCTTGCAAGGCAACACTGCCTTCCCCACCTTCAGACCTCAAAATGAACATGTGAGAACCAAAGGAGGCAGTGTTTCTATTTATTAAAGATAAATTCACCTCCCAACTAGTTCGATAGGACAACTCCACGGAGTTACTCCAAGTTCCGATTACTGTGGGTAAGACCCACATTCAAGTAATATCTAGTTATAGATACCCCTCCATGGATCATGATTCACATGAGGCCTACTTGACCAAACTGGAGTTAATCCAAATACTGCCACTTTAGTCATGGGTGACTTCAGTTATCCCACCATTAGCTGGGAAACCTACTCTTGCCCTAACTCATCAGTGTAAAAGTTCCTTGACTTTGTTAATTGAAAAGCCCTGGAACAAATTGTTAAAATCCCAAAAACAGGAGCAAACATACTAGATTTGGTCCTCACTAACATGGCAAACAGATGTACCACCACAACTGTCAGAGACTCTCATTAGTTAAATCAGACTATAAGGTTGTCCTCTTTGCAGTGGCACTAACTCCAGATCTCACAAAGGGTGAAGTCAGACTAAAAAAGTTCACCAAGGACAACTATACACTCCTAGGGGAAGGTATAAATGCATTCCAGGCCCCAGCCCCCAGCTGGAAGTGGTAACTACACCAAAGCTTACACTAAAGTCCTGTACAATCACTGTGTAAGTGTATAGATTTATCTGTTCTAGAGAGAATCAAAGACAGTGCCCAAAGTAAAAACAAGCTGCCCCAGTGGACATCCAGCATCAAAAAACTTTACAACAAATGCAAAATGTTGCTGTCTAGGAAAACTAAGATGAGGCCCCAACAATGGAAAAGCACCCTCCTCAGCCTCAACAGGCAAACAGAACAATATGTCAAATCCTCTAAGGGTAACTGAGAAAAAGTTAGCAATCACAGCCAAGGATAACCATAAGGCCTTTTACAGCTATGTATGCAGCCTAAACAGGACCCAACCATGTGCAGAACTAGGGACTAATGATTTCACACACACTGATCCCACAGAAATAGCAAACCTGCTGGTGGACAGATTTGGCAAACATTTCTCTCCCCTCCAAACTTATCACAAACCTTGCCTCTAACTTCCTTCCACCCTACATATCCAAAGAGCAGGTCATTAAAGCTTTGTCTAAGGCAAAAAACACAGCCTCTATGGGACCAGATGGCTTCCCAGGCTGTCTTCTACACAACTAAAACATGAAGTAGCATCGCCATTAAGTACCCTATTCAATCACAGCCTAACCACAGGCTACATGTGGAATGGAGAACAACACAGTTATTCCCCTCCACAAAGGTGGCTTAGCAACAGAGCCATGGAATTATAGACCCATAAGTCTAACCAGTCTCATCTGTAAGGCCATGGAATGCATCATCATGGCCCTCATAAACAAAGACATAGCAACCTCCAAACCCTGAACCCGACCTAATTTGGCTTCATCAAGGGCACATCCTGCCTGTTAAACCTGGTGGATTTATTCGAAAATGTGACCAGGGCCACTGATGAGGGCAAATCTGTGCAAACAGCATACCTTGACTTGGCCAAGGCCGTCAACAGAATCCCACACTCAGGCATTACCAATAAACTTGGCAAACTGAATGTAAACCCCTTCGTTGTAAGATGGGCTGTCAACTGGCTCACTAACCAGTCACAAACTATCAAAGTGGGTGACTCCACATCAACCAGTAGACCCGTCACCAGTGGGATGCCACAGGGGTAAGTGCTGGGCCTCCTACTGTTTGGTATATACTTCTCAGATGTTCAGGTCAAAACTAAGGGGCTGTGGCTGACCAAGTTTGCAGACAACTGCAAACTGGGTTTAATTATCGAATCACCAAATGATATCAGTATACTTCAGGAGGGTCTTACACAGACCAATGACTGGTGTCTTAGTCACGGTCTCAAATTAAATGTAAAGAAATGTATCATCATTCCCTTTGGTAAAAATAATGTCACTCCACGCTATTAAATTAACAATACTCTATGTATCTACGAAGTGGTAAGAGTTCTGGGATCACAAGTAGACTGCAACCTTAACTTTGACCACCTACTACCTACCTACTGTAGTAAGAAAGGCCTTCTACGTAGCACACTTGATTAGCAAAGGCATTGCCTCTAGAACACAGGAGATTATAACACCTCTACACTCATCACTAATCAGGCCCATAATTGAGTATAACGCCCCTTTTGGCATGCACCATACAAAGGACCTGCAGCAATTGGAGAGACCTCAGAGGTTTCTAACAAAGAAGATCAAGGGACTCCAGCACATGCCTTACACAGACTGACTAAAGTCCCCTGTCACTATGCTCAGTATCATATAGACTTCTTAGGGGAGACTTATGCCTGGCTTACAGAGTAATCTCCGACCCAAACCTAATGAATTTTCTGCACATCTGTAAATGAAACAGGTCTACAGCTACCCATTCCAGGGACCTAAATATGGCCTGCGATTTGAATAAGACATGCTGGAGGGACAGATTTGTCTCCCAGCAACTGATGCATCTTTGGAATAGGCTGCCAATTCATGTGAAGCAGAGCACCTCTATGACACTGCTCAAAAGGAACCTGGAGGAGTGGATGGGGCACTGTAAAGTCAAACCGAGAATAGCACCCACAACCATCCTGGACATGGGCAGTTATTACTAAATACAGTCCTGGGTATTGACTAGTGTATCTATGATATTACATTGGGATAAAATGGCTACGCTTGAAATGACCTCTGGATTAATAGCCTAGTAAACTCCTATGATCTTGTGGAGGTGATTGTGGAGACCCTTAACTTCATCAAATTCCTTATCCTCAGCAACTGACTCTTATGTTGAGTCCAAGTGCCTGTTCTTACAGTTTTTCTTCCTAGGGACCTCCTCAGTGGGGTGTTCCGGATAGGTGTCAGAAGAAACTGTAAAACTTGTCTGGGTAGTCTGGAGGTCTCATGCTAGCCGTCCTTGTGGCATCAAATGATGAGGCACCAAGCACACAGACATCTGGGAACTGGATTTGAAATCTTAGTAGGTTTGAGCCTTCAGTCCTATCGAAACAGAGAAAACCCTCTTCACAACCTCAAAGGCAGATTGCCCTGGAGAGAGAGAGAAGATCTCAAAGTCGAGAAAGCAGGCTTCTGGACCGTTGTTTCCTTCCACCCCCAAAGTAATCTTCCCAAATAGGAATTCAGAGCCAAGCTATTCAGTGCTGAAGCACCAAGGTGCAGAGATGGCTCCAAAACCTTCAGTCGACGCCAGCACCTCAGATCTGACAGGGAGGCTTCGGCTTTGAGAGTCCTCTGCATCTGAAGATGTCAGAGCAGGGGCACTCAGTCAGCTTCGGATCCAATGCAATGTCATCCTAGGATCCAAGCTTGATGGACTCAGAAGACCCAGATTCAAGGACTCTGAAGCTACCAAAGGAATCAGAGAAGGAATCTGATGTGGTGGAGTGGTCGATAGATCAGTTTTCTGACACAAAATGGTAAGAGCCGATAACACACCCATCTGGATCTGCGCCGAGATAAACTTCCTAATCACCTGCTTTACTCTGTCGCATATTGCCTACTCAGAGGCGATCTCTGCCTAACATGCAAAGCTATGTCAAAGCCAGAGCTGTTGGACATGCTCCATGTAAAGAAATCCCTATCCCTCCGAGCTACATGCTCTAGGGACCTAAACCTTGTCACCACAATAAACAGAACATGCTGGAGGGATAGATTCCTGTCTCAGAGACTTCCCATACTCTGGAACAAGCTACCTATCTATATCAAATAAAGCTCCTCATTAGCACTCTTCAAGAAAAATCTTGATGACTGGATGGGAGATAGGACATTCACCCTGGGGATCACTTCTGTTGCTCTGCTTGATAGGGGCACAGGAAAATAATTTTTTTGGGTGGCAAAAGCCATGGTACCATTTGGCTAGGCTTATATAGGCCCTAGGGCCAATAGCCTAGTACCTACCTATGAACCTATGAACCTGATCCATGTCTTGTTCGCTCAAACTCCTGGATGAATGAGTCGATGCCAGGGAAGGTGACTTTATATGGTATCTTTCCAGAAATGGGGAAGGCAGCCTAGAAGGTACAGGATCGCCCTTTGGGGAATATCGGGGCCTAGGTAAGACTACTGAATCCTGAGTAGTCTGATCCAACAGTTTCTTAGTTGGATCAGAGGATGTAGAATCTGATTATCTCTTTTTCTTTAGATCTGAGGGGGAAGAGGATTGAGACCTCCTTGAATCTTATTAGTCCTCTTCCTGGAAAGCTCAGAAGATGGAGCTGAAGAAGTAGGAGTAGGAAATTTCGACCCCTTGGACTTCAGTTTAGGGGATTGAGCCTTTGTGATAGCTTCTTTGAAGGAAGAAGGCATCCCATCCATGTGAAGCTGAGATCATCTGTTACCCAGTTTAAGTGCAACCTAGACCAGTGGATAGGAAATAATAAATTTATACCGAGCCTGGCATCCATGTCCCTTATGGACTGAGGTAGTTTATAAATGCCTGGCTGTCAGTGTCCTGCATGGATACAGGACATCATTATTCTTTCAGAAAAAACTTGGCTAGGCTTAGAAAGGCCCAGACCTAGTAACAATCTATAAATCTATGAATCTTCTAGCAGCATTGTTATTTCTGTTGCTGTTACTTCCATCTGACTGGCTGGAAAGTTAGGAATTTTCTTTTTTTTTTTTTTCTGAGAAGACGAAACAATGGGGATAACACAGCCTCTGGTAATTATCCTGTGCATCCAGAATTCTTGGGTGATGGCCTCCCAGGCTTGAGGGTACATGGATAAGTGCCCCCTGACTTCCTCCAGCATTCAGCAGTTGGTCAACCGTTCAGGAACACTGATAGGGTTTCTCAGTGAAAGAACTTCAAGCTCCCTGATTTTGCAGTGCACATCTGCTTCTGTGGTGACATCCATTAAAGTTACTCCACCCTCTAGCTAGGCAGGATATGTCCATAGAAGTGTTCTGGCCAAATTCCTGGGACTTTCAAAAGAAAGAAGTTATGTACTCATCATAACATTCCATGTTTGTAGTCCATCTTGCCCTTCATTCTTTCACATGGGTTCAGAGTCGAGGATCGGCTCCAACTCAGCCTATTTACAAGCTCAAAGTCTTCTAGTTGGCTCATGGCTAGGTAGGTATCCCATGGTGCATCATTACAATCCCCAGATCTTGTTTGCTGCTAACTTAGAGAAAAAATAACAAACCATACAGAAAGAACCCAATAATAAAAGGTCTCCAGTGAATAATAATAATAACAATATTTTTCTGTCTCCAGATACTTCCAGGATGGGGGTAGGAGGGTGGGTTCGTAAGAATGAAGGGCAAGATGGACTACAAACATGGATTGTTATGTTGAGTACATAACTTCTTTATGTCCTGTAGTCCTATCTCGCCTTCACTCTTACACATGGGACAGCGTCCCTAGCACCTTACTCTTGGGTGGCTCAAGGAAAAATACTCCTGAGTACCGTGGAACCAAAGGATGCCCTACCCCTAGAGGTTAAATCCAATTTGTAATGAGTAATAAATGTGTGAGGGGTAGCCCAAGTTGCTGCTGCACAGATATTATCAAGTGGGACCCTAGCTTGAAAGGCTGCAGAGGTAGACTGAGATCCCATAGAATGAGCCTTAATTTTGAAAGGTAAAGGCTTACCATCAGAAGCGTAAATGTAAGCTATACAGATACAGATCCAAATTGAGAGGGTCACTTTGGAAACTGGAAGACCTAATCTGGAGTCGGAGAAGGAAATAAATAATTGGTCTGACCTCCTGAATTCTTTAGTCCGGTGCAAATAAAAATGTAATTGTCTATGAACATCCAATTGATGAAACCTGTATTCTGCTGCATTGGAATGATTAGGGAAGAACACCGGGAATTCTATGGATTGGTTCAAAGTTGTATGGGAACAGACCTTGGGGACAAAGGATGAATTAGTATGAAGAGATATTCCGTCTTTGTGAAATATCAGATAAGGGGTTTGACAGACAGCGCTTGTAACTCTGACACTCGTCTAGCAGATGTGATTGCCACCAGAAACAGTTTCCCAAGACAGAAATTTCAAAGGCAATGAACGAGAAGGCTCAAAGGATGGAGACGTTAATTTGGAAAGCACAAAATTTCAAGTCCCATGAAGCAACCAGTTCCTGAAATGGGGGTCTTAACAAAGTGGCACCTTTGAGGAAGGTTTTGCACAACCTATGTGACATCAGATTAGAAACTTGAAGGCCTAGATGAAAATTAGAAATCGCTGCCAATTAAACCCTGATTGTGGCAGCCGCAGATCCCTGGTGGAAAAGTTCAGACAAAAATTCCAAAACCACCGGAATGGAAGCAGTATAAGGGTCAACATTCTTTTTCTCAGCCCAGATAGAGAACCTCCTCCATTTACTGGAATATAATTTCCTAGTGGAGGGTTTATGAGAGAACGTAAGGATATGAGTCACGAAGGGTGAGAAGTCGTGAAGCCTGACTAAGGATGGAACTGGAGCAGCCAAGTTGTCAAATTGAGGGTGTGTAAGGTGGGGTGAAATGAAACTGACATGTGCGTCAAGAGATCCGGCACTGGGTCCAGAATCCATAGATCATCTAGGAGATGAGGCCCGAGAAAGGGGAACCAAACCTGTCGAGTAAGGAGCAATGAGGATCAGTTTGCTTCCCAGCTGTTTCACTTTCTGAATCACCTTGGATATGAGAGGAAAGGGAGGGAAAGCATAAAGGAGACCCAGAGGCCAATCGTGAACAAGTGCGTCTCTCGGTGACTCCCCCAGAGGGGGGGATGAGGGAGAAATAGCTGCTGCATTTGGCATTGATTGGGCTGGCAAAGAGATCGCAGCAAGGCTGTCCCCATCCGCGGAAAATCTGCTCCGCTATTTCCTGTTTCAGAGACCACTCGTGAGGCATCAAAATTGCCTGGCTGAGTTTGTCGGCTATCACGTTGGTTGTCCCTGGGATGTGTGTCGCCACCAGAAAGTGCTGGGAAGATATCGCCCATTTCCAAACATGAATGGCCTCATGACAGAGAGGGTATGATCTGGTTCCACCTTGTTTGCTGATATACCATACTACCGACACGTCTGATTGTATTGCAATCGTCCCAAGAGGAAGAAGGTCGTGAAGTGCTTGCGACGCCAGGAGCACCGCCTTCATCTCTAGAACATTGATATGCAGGTGAGCCTCATGATCTTCCCATGTGCCTTGGACTGTCCTGCCTAGATAATGCCCCCCCTCCACCCTATCTGTGAGGCATCCATGGTCACAGTGGCAATGGGTTGGCGGGGGACAAATGGAGTGCCCGTGGTTAACTGGTTGGGTGAGTCCACCAAATGAGGTCCTTCTTGCAACAGTCTGTCAGCAGTAAGTGATGAGTTAAGGGTAGTAGTTGAAAGGACCACTGGGACGACAGGAGCCACTGAAGAATCCGCATGTGTAGTCTGGCTAGTAGTATGGTAGAAGCCATGGTATCTAGAAGCTTCAGAACAGTCTTGGCCTTGACTTTTCGAGGGGGAGAAGACGGTGAATTTGAAGAACCAGATTCTCTGCCATTTCTACTGGAAGACAAGCCAACATGGCTACTGTGTTTATTTCTGCGCCTATAAAAATCACAAATTGAGAGGGCAATAAGGCAGATTTTTCTCAATTGATAGTAATCCCCAACTGGGCACAAAGTTGAATAGTAGCGTCCCTGGTCTGAAGAAGTAGATGCCTGGTGGGGGCGGTTAGGAGCCAGTCATCCAGATATGGAAACACCTGGAATCCTCGACGTCTCAGGTGAGCTGTCATTACTGCCATACACTTGGTGAACACCCTGGGGGATGTGGTGAGACCAAAGGGCAGAGCACGAAACTGATAGTGACTGGCTCACAGCCAGAAGTGTGGATGACTCCTCGACGCCCTGTCCATTATTATGTGGTAGTAAGCATCTTGGAGGTCTATTGAGCACATCCAAGTGTCTTTCCCTAGTAACAGGAGTATAGACTGCAGTGTCACCATCCGGGACTTGTCCTTCTTTATGGATTCGTTTAATTTGCTGAGGTCCAAGATGGCCCTCCAGTCCCCTGTACATTTTGGCACTAAAAAGAATCTGGAGTAAGTTCCGAATCCTATTTGGTCTGCGAGGACGGTTTGGATGACTCTTTTTGCCAGCAACTTGTTGACCTCCACAGTTGGCTCATCCCTGTGATTTGGTGGAACATACGGGATCCTCTTGGGAACATGAGGTGGCAGAGAAAAGGATATGGAATAATCTCTGGTGATAATTCTTTGTACCCATCTGTCTTGAGTGATACTTAGCCAGGCTTCCCAATGCAAAGAAATGCAACCCCCGACCAGCTCCAGAGAAGCACAGTCAGGCCCCATATCAGGAGCGCTGGTAGGGCCACCCCCAAAACGAATCACTGCCTCTCTGGTTTTGCAGTCCACCCCTGCCTCTAGGGTGACATCTACCATTTCCTCCTCCTCCTCTGCCACTGAAGGAGGAGTCACCCTGTGCATCCTGGAAAAACCTCTGGGACTTCTTGAACCACATTTTACCACATCTCTGACCCTTAGTGTATGGGGACAGTAAAACGTACTCCCATGGCAGAGAGTGTTTTCCCTTCCTGCTTGCACTGGGTGAGTGTGTCCTTTACCTTAGGTCCAAACAATGAAGAACCGTCGAAGGGGGCATTGGTAAAGGTAGACTTGAACGGTTCTGCAAAATTAGACAAGTGCATCCAACAATGACACCTTAGCGAAATTCCTGAACCCGCTGCTCTGCTCGCTCCATCGGCTGCATATGAGATGAGCCTCATGGATGAGTTGACAATAGAGTTCAAGTTGGACAACTGAGCAGACACCTTCTCAGGGACTCCCTCAGTGGATGTACCTTGTAGAGTATCTCCTAGCTCCTTAAGGAAATCTTTCTGAAGCCTCATGAAGTGTGTAAGGTAGTTCAGCGATCTAACAGTAAATGCAGCTGATGAAAAGATACGCTTCCTACATCTGTCCATCGTTTGAGATTCTTTATTCAGCGGATGGACAGAAGAAGAAGTCTCTGCTAGCTCCTTCTTAGTGGCCACTGCCACCACCACCATGGCATCTATGGGAATAACCTTTGACAAAAATTCCTTCTCCTTGGGTTCTGATGGAAATTTATTTGGTCTCCTGGGGACTGGCTCCACTGCATCAGGAGTATCCCACACCTTCCAACTAACGAGCTAACGAGCTCTAACAGTTCGTCAAAAGGTGGAGACACCCAAGAGGCTGAAGGTTGAGACCCGAAAGCCTTCAGGTACACTGACTCCTCATCAGAAGGGGTGACAGTGGGCCAGCCGTACCTCTGCTTAAGGATCTCCAGGATGTCTACAAAGGAGACATCATCAGAAGATGACTTGTGGGACCCTTCTGACTCCTCGAGGTCGGTGTCCGAGGTAAGAGATTCGTCCTGGGAGTCTACATACTTCGTCTTGCATGATCTCTTCCATGGGGGCTCCTCAGAAGGATATTCTGGGGAGGTCTCGGAAGAATGGGGGCCACAAGCTGGTGGCTCCTGAGGCTGCAGGTCTCTGCTGTCTAGAGAGGGAGTAGGAGCTGAGACAGAAGTAGGTGCCCTAGGGGGGGAGAGTGTCGGTACCCCTGGTAGGAGCTGATGATCGGGACAGCACGCTCATCATCTCGAATGTCAACCTCCCTGGCTCCGAAGACCTTCCCGGCTCTGAGGAGACCGAGGATGTCATCGGCTCCAGAGCCATCAGCTCCGAGACAGATGTAGGATCCGAGCTCACCCTAGCCGACGTGCCGAGAGGAAGGCTCAGAACTGAAGAGGTTCAGTTCCAGGTGTCCCAGTCAGGGCCGACTGGGGAGCTTCGGCTCCTAGACACCACGGAAGGCACTGAGTGTGTCAGAGTGGAACTCGGCTCCAAAACAACCTCAGGGGGAGCTGGTATCAAAGGTTCCACCTGCGGTACCAAACACTCCGGATCCAAAAGCCCAGCATGGTTCAGAGGAGGAATTTCCAAAGGGGTAACGGACTCAAGTGGCCCCGGAACCAACTGGGTTGGAGCAAACAAAATTTCAGATAAAGCAGATGACTTCAGGAGTTTCAGCACTACTCTCTCCACATCTTCTTCCGATAAGCTCCTGGAAGATCTGGAAGACAGTGTGGGAGAACAGGATCTCTGTAATATGGGTGACCTTAATGTAGGGGAGACTGGTAAAGGATCCATAGACCGGCTCTGATGTCTAATCTCAGTGGTCGGCTCCGAACTACCTGGTGCCGACACTGTAGCAACAATAGTAGTAGTAGTAGTAGTAGTAGTAGTAGTAGTAGTAGTAGCAGAACCCTCGATCAGCTACGAAATCAGTGGAGCCGAGGAAGCAGTAGGTTTGTCAGATTTGGCAATTTTGAGAGGCGGCTCCGATGTACCAGCCGGCACCAGGGAGGGCCTCTTAGAAGATTTGGATTTCTCCTTTTTAGATCCATGAGACTTAGCAGAGGAGGAACAGCTAGCCACATCTTCCTCAAAAGAGGGCTTTAGGAGACCTTTTAATATGAGCTTATTTTTCCTCTCCTGCAACACCCTGGCACTAAAAGAGTGACAAAATAAGCATGTTTCCTGTAAGTGGATTGCCCCAAGACAGTATACGCAGTTACTGTGGCCATCCGTTATAGACATCTTCTGTGAGCATTTCACACAGTTTTTAAAGCCAGATCTCACAGAAGATTGCAATCAGACACACAGAGAAGAAAGGGAAAGTGGGAGGACTAGGTCCTATATCTTAAACGGGCCTAGCCCTTAAAGTACCAACAAAGACTCAACCATGAGGACTAGGTCCTCTAACTTAAATGGACCTAGCCATTTTAGAGAAAATAGGAAGGAAAATCTAGGTCCTCTAACTAAAAAGGACCTAGAGGGAAAGGTACAGAAGACAAGTCAAGAGTCTAGCACACACACACACTCAAGAAAAAATACAATGTCTAATAATTGAAATAAAGAGAACGAGGGTCAAAACAAAACCCCGTTCTGGATGCCAATACCAATATAACTGCAAATACCAACAAACGGAAAAATTTGCAAGCAAAGCTATTTATTTTAATATAAGCGAGAAACTTATCTAAATATTGAGAAAATGCACACACAGTCTAAGCCACGCGCAAAGGTGCTTACAACCACTAATATCAACAGTATCAGAACTAGGTATATAGATATATACATATTAACAAACCCAGAGGAAAAAACAAACTGGCACACAAGATACCAAAGAGAACGGTAAGGCCAACGGCCAACTGTTCTCAGAGAACCTTAACACAGGAAGCACTCTAGTAAATGATAACTACCTAATCTCAGTGGTCGGCTCCAAACTACTAACAACAGCTATATAAGGCTATCAAATATAAAAATAGCAGAAATATCCAAAAATAGAACAAAATGTGTTAGACTTAGCCACGGCCAAGAAGAAGCACATCTGAACTCGTCAAAGTGGCAAACGAGATCTGGGGATTAGTCTGGTGCACCATGGGATACCTACCTAGCCACGAACCAACTAGAAGACTTTGAGCTTGTAAACAGGCCAAGTCGGAGCCGAGGATTGACTCCGAACCCATGTTTAAGAATGAAGGCGAGATAGGACTACAGAAAATCATAGCTTCCCCCTCTTTTTGGTTTCACGAGAAGGTCCATTGTGGGGAGAAAAAGCATATGCCAATTGCAGACAGGGTCTTGCCTTTCTGCTCGCTTCTGGTAATTCACCTTAAGTCTGAAAAGGGTTGAACTGTCAAAACGGGCATTGATGAAGGACACCTTGAAGCCTTCTCTAAAGTCACATAGGTGAAGCCAGGCATGCAGATATAATGCAATGCCAGAGCCTGCTGCTCTGGATGTACCATCAGTTGTGTTAGAGAGCAGATGTATGGATAAATTTGTCATTGTTTGGAGGGAAACAGCTGACACTCCACTGACATTTGGATCTCTGTAGACAGGTTATTCAGGAGAGATGTTGACAGCTCCTTCATCAAGTCCCTCTGAAAATGGGTCATGTGAGCCAAGTAGTTCAATGCTCTGACTACAAAAGTCGCTGAAGTGTATGCCCATTTCCCATGTCTCTCCAAAGCCCTAGCTTCTCTCTAGGGCGTGAACAGATATGTTCTCCTCTGAGAGATCTTTTCTTGTGGCTGTTACAACAACCAAGGCATCTACTGGGGACCCTTGCTCCAGTGGGATCTATTCCTAGTGGCCACTAATATTTTGTCTGGTTTGCACAGAATTGGCTCCACCACATCAGATTCCTTTCATGTCCGATAAGGCACTAGAACTATTAGTTTGTTAATGTGTGGAACCACCAAGAGATAAAAGGGCCAGCCCTAAAAACCTTGAAGAACACCAACTTCTCAGGAGATGGGGCTTTGATGGACCAACCTACTCCTTGTCTCATTAACTACAAAATGTCTCAGAAGGAGATGTCTTCCAGAGGGGATCATGGGGAGCCCTCTCCCACATCAAAATCAAGGACTTCAGTGACTGACTCCAGTGGTGAATCCAAGTGTTTCCTCTTACAAGCCAGTTTCCTGGGGCATTCCCTGAGGAAACTTCCAGAGAAGGTTTGTAATTAGACAGGGAACTTCCCTAGTGAGAACTCCTAGGCTGACTATCCCTGTCAGTTGGGATAAGCAGACACGGAAACAATATCCACAGGCAGTCAGGATGGAGCTGGGTAGGATAGAACCACCTCTTCTCTGGGCCTGGATAAAACTCTCTTGACTGCCATGAAAGCGGAGTATGAATTTGGAGCAGAAGAAATGCCTCCCGCACACTATAGAAGGTGGGGGGAGTGCCCTCAACTATGATATGACCCATTCCAAGGCTGATAATGGCAATGAACTGTCCAACGCTGAGGCACCTGAGGCACAGAGGAAAAGGTACAGCTCCAAGAACTTCAGACTCAATCCTAATCCTCAAGCGTCTACTTTCAGACTCACCTCAAACCAACAAGGATGGAGTTGACAGAGTGATGGAAACTACCTGAGTTGAAGTTGAAAGCACTGTCAGCTCTGAAGTGAGTGCCTTATAGGGCAGACTTGACTCCACGGGTTTCAGATCTGACAGCTGAATTGGTACAGGAGAAACCAACAGTAGGGTGGAACAGATCATACCCAGAGCTACCGAAGTGGCCAGCTCCAGGATGAACCCCAGCTGAATCTGTGTCCAATGAATTTCCACATAATCCTGTCAACATTGGCTTCTGATAAACACCTTGCCAAACAGAAAGACTTGAAGGATGATGCCACTGACAATGGCTGAGAAGAATGCTTCTCTTGCAAGAAAGAGGAATGAAGCCTCAGACTTACCTGCTCGGGTGAGGATCATACAGGACGAGATGGTGAATGGATCTGACAAGCCTTTGGATCCGAACATCTTCGTGTCTTAGCAGTAGGACAAAATTGCTCAGACTGGTCTATCAATCTTTTCATAGTCTTCCTAATCTCTTCTCTTGTTCATTTCTTCAGTCTTGTTCTTTACCCATTTCTTTCACCACTCTTTCTCCTTCCCCTTCTGAACTTAGTTTTCTTTGTCATTTTAGATGAGGGAGAGAATATCTCTTGCGTAGGAGTAGCTGAACCTCCAACGTGGGTGGGAAGAAGGCTCTTCAGCACAAACTTATCTCTGAAGGCTTGTGAGGCCCTGGCCACAAAAGAAGTGCATGCTTTGCAGTCAGAATGAAAATGAGAGACTCACAAGCAATAAACACAAAAGGATTGAGAATCCTGTGGTAAAATCTTATGGACAAAAACTGAGAATCTTTTGAAACCACTGGCCTTTTTCGACATGTTAGAGCAGATGTGTCCAACCTGCGGCCCTCAGACCTCTTCCATGTGGCCCCCGACCTCTAACTGCAACATCGATATACGCATGCCCCAAAACACTTTTTTTATTTTGCGCTTTTCACGCCCGTGACCTATAACTCTGTCGGTATGTGCATGCACCAAAGCACCATTCTAGTTTTGATTTTTTTGCACCAAAGAAGGATCTGTGTGTTCCCACCGTTATTTCGTGACAAAGAATCAGTGTGTGTTCTCGCTGAAGAGGGACTCGTGTATGGATTTGCCGTCATTGCCTATGAAAGGGACAGCACTTACCTGTGTTAATAGGCAAGTACGGAGGGAGTGAATGAGTGAGTACATGCATGAAATCAGAATGTTTGTGCATGTGAAAGTAGAAGAGTGTTTGTGTGTATGTATGTGTGCATGACAGAGAGAGACACATGCACAAAGAAGCTAATGACGATCAATCTACCTACTGAACACAAATAAGTTAGCTCACAAATATATCGTGCATTAAAAGTACACTTTCATTAAATTGTGGCTTTCTTGACGGAGAGAGTGTTGTATTGAATATGAAATCATACCTCTCAACTGTATGGATTTTCGCTTCATCTTTCAATTTGTGTCTTTTTCTTAGGAAATAAAATTAGTCATCCAAGGTAATGCATTCCAGGGAGTAAGAATGAGACAGCAGCCTAAGGTTAATGGGTCAGTAGTGGATTGACTTTGTGGGACTGTAGCATATAAAGTGGGTCTATATTAGATCACTGAATGCTTAGGTAAGCTAATGGTGATTAATTGACCCGATGTAAGCGAAAGCTTACAAAACCGAACTGTCATTTGGTTACTTCAGGAAGTGAGCTACGCTGTAACAGTGAGACTGAATGTAAGCCACAGCTGCTTGTTGGTACTGATATTCCCTTGGACAGGGTAATGTTAGAGGAAGAAACACCAACAGCAGCCACAATAGCAACAGCAATCCAACAATAACCCAAATGGCAAAGCCAAACTAAGGCAACCTAAAGTGAAAAAAGCACTTTTACAGTTAAGAACTAGCTAACAGCAAAAATACTACAGAATTTCTTTTTAAAAAGAGGGTAAGAAAAAGATATTTCCTAAGAAATTGGGACAAAATGTCCAAAAAAAGCAAGATAAAGAGATAATACAAACAACTAGACCAAAGAATAGCTGAACAAGTGAGAAATAATACTTATCCTAAGATGGAAATCAGATTCCTCATATCGCATGTGTGATGCCTGTGCCCTGGCCCAGCAATCAAGTAGCCTCAATCCTCACCACTAACACCAGAGAGGGTGTCTCATATATGAGGAAAGGATAACAAATACACACAGTAAAGTGCAATTTCCCTTAAGAGGACACAGAAATTACAGTCAGTCCAGGGCTGGTCGCTCCCTTGCTCTCCAGGTCACCAATAAGACTCCCCACTGGCACAGCTATATGGTCCAGATCTCAGATTAGTGGGCAAGCTAAAACCTCTAGCACCCTCTGTCCAACCAGTGATTTGTGTCCCTGCCAAATTAGCTGACACACATACACACACACATGCACTTTGAGATAAGAGTTTATACAACCACACAGACACTCCCGGGGAAGGCTGGTACAGGTTCTCCAGGCTGTGCCCCTTTCTCCCAGACTATACAGTAGTACAAGCTGCCACCACCCACTAATATTTATCAGCTACTCAAAGGCCTGTAAAAGGGTGTCCAATTATTACTGTGCAATATTATTATCCAATTGGTAGTATAGCCCAGGGCTAAAGCTATTAGAGTGGCTTTGTATAGTTTTACCCAAGGCATGCAAATACTCTTAAGAGCTTAACTTATCTCTACACAAACTAGCCACAGTTAAAAGGTTTTAAAATATTTAATAATAAATAATTAAAACCACAAGACAATACTTTCTACTACACATTGCTAGTCAAGAGTTCAGAGATCACACAGAAATACTTAAAATAAATCAGTAGTACAGTTCTGACATCACAGAAAACACTTAGTCTAATCTTTCTAGTGCCTAGCTATTTCTAAAAGAAAACACAAGTCTAAGATAACTTACATATGAGCAAGACAGTGCTGTGAGTTGGATGTTCAAGACAAAAATACTTAATGCCTTCTGATTCTATCTGTTTAAATTGCTATTGCAGTCCTGAGTCCCATTACATCCTTTTTTTACACTTTCCTGGTGCTCCCAGGCTGACAGAAACTGCATTTGCATTGTTTTACACCTAGGCAGAAACCAGAGCAATACAGGACATTCCATATGTAAATTCTTGTCATTAATTTTAGCCTTAAAAACAATAGGCAGGAAGCCTTCATCTAGCTCGGCCGGAGCAGAATTGTAAACATCAAAGACAGTCATGAAATAATTTTAATTTCAAAGGACAGACAAGAAATGCTTGAATTAGCTTTCTTTACAGCAGAGGGCAATGTTACTACATTGTTTTGAGTTCAACATTTCACAGCATATTCGTTCATTTAAGAAAACAAGCCTGTAATTCAGCACTGATATTTACAAATGACAGAATTATGTATAAAATGCTATCTGGCTAGGCTGGTAGCCTTCACACCCCCCCTCCCGGAAAACTTAAGCTAGTTTTTCAAGTGACCCTTGAGAAGCGCTGCTTGAGAGGATCAGGTCTATCTGAGTATACCTACCCCATTCCCTGTCTTGAGAGCCCATCTGCATTGGCATTGCTACTCCCACTGCGGTGCTGCACTGACATATATTCTTGCAACCCCAGGCTCCATCTTAGTAACTTGGCATTTTGCTGGCTGGCCCTGTTTAACCATGTTAGGGGGTTGTGATATGTCATAACAATGAATTTCCTTCCGTGCAGATGAGGCTGAAGTTTCTGCAGTGACCACACTATGGCTAGACATGCCTTTTCTACAGCTGCATTGCATTCCTCCCTGGGTTGGAGCCTACGACTGAGATAAACCACTGGGTGCTCTTCCCCCTCTGAAGAAATCTGGCTAAGTAGAGCCCCCACCCATGCTTTAAAGCATCCACCTGCACAACAAATTCTTTGCTGTAATCTGGACTGGCTAATACAGGGGGTCCTCCAAAGCTTCTTTAAGCTTCTGGAATGCCTGCACACATGTTGGGGTCCACACTACCTTATCTGGCCTGTTCTTCCTTGTCAGGTCTGTGAGAGGAGCAGTTATGGTACTATAACTGGGGAATAACTTTCTGTAGTACCCTGCTGTCCCCAAAAATGCCCTCACCTGCTTTTTACTAACAGGTGCAGGCCATGCCTGAATGGCTTCCACTTTGGCAGGTTCTGGCCTTATCTTACCACTCCCCACTCTATGTCCTAGGTAGGAGACCTCCGCCATACCCACCTGACATTTGCTAGGCTTAATGGTCAATCCTGCCCTTTGTAGTCTGCCCAGCACTTCCCTGACATGCAGAAGGTGCTCTGGCCAGGAATGGCTGTACATGGCAATATCATCTAGGTAAGCAAGGGCAAACCCTCCTGCTCCTGCTAGGATATGATCTACCAGCCTCTGGAAATTTGCTGAGGCATTCTTCATCCCAAAGGGCATCTTTGTGAACTCATACAATCCAAAAGGAGTCACAAAGGCTGACTTCTCTCTAGCACTGGGAGTGAAGGGCACCTGCCAGTAACCCTTGGTAAGATCAATGGTTGTAAGATACTTAGCCCCACCCAGCTGCTCTAGGGCCTCATCTGTCCTAAGCATGAGGTAAGCATCTGACTCTGTGTGACTATTTAATTTCCTGTAGTCCACACAGACCCTGGTGCTGCCATCCTTCTTTGGCACCAGCACCACTGGGGAGGCCCAGGGACTGTTAGACTCTTGAATCACCCCTAGTTCCAACATCTCGTGTACCTCCTCCCTCAAAGTCTGTTTGACTCTCTCAGGCACCCCATAAGGGGCCAGCCTAATAGGCCTTTGGGGTCCTGTATCCATCTGGTGCTGCACCAGGTGGGTGCACCCTGGTTTCCCAGTGACCATGTCCCCATATTCCTGCAACACTGCTCGGATTTCTTGAACCTGGGTAGGAGATAGCTGCTGGGACATTGCTACCCCTTCCCCTGAGGTGTCAGCCCAAACCACACTGAGGAGATCAGTCCCCAGATCTCCCTCAGACTCCTCCTGCAATCCACTGCAAATGCTCAGCACAAGGTCCTCCCTATCATGGTAAGGTTTCATCATTGTTAACATGGTACAATTTGTGCCCCTGCCATCTGCCTAGCAGTTCCACCATGTAGTTAATATCACTTACCTTTCTTACCACCTTGTAGGGACCCTCCCAAGCTGCTTGTTGCATCTGACAGGAATGAGAACCATTATCTGCTGCCCCACAGCATACTCTCTAGCTCGAGCATTCCTGTCATACCACACCTTTTTTCTGTTGTTGGGCTTCTGCCAGGTTCTCCTGGGCCAAGCCCATGAGTTCCCTGAGCCTTGTCCTGAGGTTTAGGACGTATGCAACAACAGACTCCTTGTGAGACTCGCACTCACCTTCAAACTCATCTCAAATTAAATCTAGAGGTCCTCTCACCCTATGCCCATACAGCAACTCAAAGGGTGAAAAACCTGTGGATTCCTGGGGAACCTCTCTGTAAGCAAACAGATGGGGCAAATATTTGTCCCACTCCCTCTTAAACTGATCTGCAAATGCCCGTAGCATGGACTTGATTGTAGAGTTTAACCTCTCAACAAGACCATTAGTCTGGGGATTGTAGGGGGTGGTCTTCATGTGCTTCACCCCACAGGACTTCCACAGAGAAGCCAGCAGGTCTGACATGAAATTGGCACCTCTGTCAGTCAGTATTTCTTTTGGGAAACCTACCCTGCAGAAAATCTCTAACAAAGCATTTGTCACCTTCTCTGCCTCAATGGAGGACAAAGCCACTGCCTCAGGGTATCATGTAGCATAATCCACTACCACTAGGATATACTTTTTTCCTATGGAACTTGGGGTACTCAGAGGATCCACAATATCCATAGCTACCCTCTAAAATGGCTACTCAATCATAGGCAAAGGCATCAAATGAGCTCTCACCTTGTCTCCTGCCTTGCCTACCTTTTGGCACTGTTCACAGGTCCTGCAGTACACTGTTACATCTCTGGAAATTCCAGGCCAATAGAAGTTCTGCATAATATGCTTCTTTGTACATTTTATGCCCATATGACCTTCAAAGGGAATATCATGGGCTATGGCTAGAAGCGCCAGACAGTAGGCTCTAGGCACTACCAACTGTTGTACTCTCACACCTTCTAGCCCTCCCTCAGGGGTCCACTCTCTGTATAGTAACCCTTTGTTCCTGTAAACAGATTACCCCTTTCCTTGAGAAGCAGGTGCGTCCCTAGCTACCTGCCTCAGGCCTTGCAATGTAGGGTCTGAGAGCTGACAGCTGAGCCTGTCTCAACTCTCTCCTTGTGACCCTTTCCAGCTCCCCTTCCACAGGAAGTTTGGCATCGTCTGACAGTGGTGCCTCACTGTCAGCCTGGGTACTACTACTCCCCTCTACCTTTGCAGTCACTCTGTCCAAGGGAACATCAGTACCCACAAGCAGCTGTGACTCACCTTCAGTCTCACTGCTACAGGGTAGCTCCCTCCCTGAAGTAACCACCTCACCAGTTCTGGCTGCAAGTATGCAGTCTGTCTGAGTCTCCCCCAGGCTACCAGACCCACATGCTTGTCTCCTAGCCTGACCGCGTGTAACTTCATAAGCACATGGTACTGCCTCATCCCAATCCTTCCCTATCAGGACATCTGTAGGATGGTAGTTCAGTACCCCTGTTGTCTCAAGCCAACCTACTATTGGCATTTTGTCTTTCCCGCTTACTGGCTCCCTCACCTTTTGTCCCCCACCTTGCCTCTGTGGACATCTGTATGCTACATGGTCCCACTGGTTGCATTCCAAACATTTAACCCTAGCTCCTGGACGTGTACCTGGACTAATGGCTTCCCCTGCTACTGGCAGATTCTGTTGTGGCAGTCTGTGCTGCCCACCATGGGTTCCTTTAGACCCATGAGCAGTAATGGGAGTCCCCTTCCTGTGCAGGGCTGCCCTGATTGCCAGGTATAGGTCTCCCTTCTTCCCTAACTCATTTGAAGTAGCACATTGTCTATCAGCTAACCAGATCCTCATGTCCTCAGGCAAAGTGCTAAGGGCTTGTTCCCTCACCAAAAGGTTTGCCAGCCCTTCAAAAGTGGTGACCTGACATCCACTCACCCACCTATGGAAATAAGTGCTCAATTCAGCAACATATTCACACACACTTTCATCTGCCTTGTATCTATGCTCACGAAACATTTTCCTATAGGTTTCAGGTGTTAGCTTAAACAGTTCTAAAAAACATTTCTTAACAGTAGTATAATCAGAACATGCAACATCAGACATTTTAGACAGCACAGTTACACCTTTACCATGGAGTAAGGGGGTCAGGAACTGTACCCAGAGCCCTTGGTCAACTTCATACTGTTTGCATACCCTCTCAAACATATGAATGAAACTATCAAAATGATCCTCCTCTTTAAACTGAAGAAGAAACTTACTGACCTTTTGCGCTTCTGGGGTCCAGTTACTCCCTTCCCCATTACCTCCATGACTCTGGCAAAGAGTCAGCATCTCCTTCTCATGCTGTCTCTGCCTCTCTTTTTCTTCAGCTTCTAGGTGTAGCAGTTTCTCATTTTCCTCACTCTCTAGACGCCTCAGTCTCTCAGCTGCTTCTAATTCCACACTCCTGGCCTCCAACTCAAGTCCCTAGTTCCAGCTGGATTTTTAAGTCCACTGCAGAAAGGATGAGCTGTCCATTCTCCAAGAGTATTATATCTCCAATGCCAGTTTGATTGTCCTCCTGGTTGCTCTTTTCTGATGCAGCTGTAACCAAGGCTGCAATCAGGTCTGCCTTAGTCAGGTTTCCATGCACCAGTCCCCTAGCCTGGCACATCTCCGCCAGCTGGCTCCTTGTCAGCTTTCCATACTCCTCTGCTGACATGCTGCCTGCTCACCCTAACTAACTAAGGTAACAAAAGAAATAAAACAATTGTGATCTGAACTCTGAGTATTCACTGCATGGCTGTTTTAGAGTAAAAAAACACCTTCAAAGCTCACTGTACACAAGCTACAGGATTCACTCTACCCGCACCACCACAAGCCAATTAGTATTTGCCAACTAATTACTATGTAATGTGGATATCCCACCGGTGCCAAACAATTAATATGTGACACCCGTGCCCTGGCCCAGCAATCAAGGAGCCTCAATCCTAACCACTAACACCAGAGAGGGCGTCTCATACATGAGGAAAGGATAACAAATACACACAGTAAAGTGCAATTTCCCTTAAGAGCACACAGAGATCACAGTCAGTCTGGGGCTGGTCGCTCCCTTGCTCTCCAGATCCCCAATAAGACTCCCCACTGACACAGCTATAGGGTCCATATCTCAGCTTAGTGGGCAAGCTAAAACCTCTAGCACCCTCTCTGTCCAACCAGTGCTTCGTGTCCTTGCCCAAGTAGCTGAAACACACACACACACACACACACACACACACACACACACACACACACACATGCACTTTGAGATAAGAGTTTATACAACCACATAGACACTCCTGGGGAAAGCTAGCACAGATTTTCCAGCTGTGCCCCTTTCTTCCAGGCTATACGGTAGTACTAGCTGCCATCACCCACTAATATTTATCAGCTACTCAAAGGCCCTTAAAAGGGTGTCCAGTTATTGCTGTGCAATATTATTATCCAATTGGTAGTATAGCCCAGTGCTAAAGCTATTAGAGTGGCTTTGTACAGTTTTACCCAAGGTGTGCAAGTACTCTTAAGAGCTTAACCTATCTCTACACAAACCAGCCACAGCTAAAATGTTTTAAAATATTGAATAATAAATAATTAAAACAATAAGACAATACTTTCTACTACACATTGCTAGTCAAGAGTTCAGAGATCACACAGAAATACTTAAAATAAATCAGTAGTACAGTTCTGACATCACAGGAAAAACACTTAGTCTAATCTTTCTAGTTCATAGCTATTTCTAAAAGAAAACACAAGTCTAAGATAACTTCCATATGAGCAAGACAGTGGTGTGAGTTGGATGTTCGAGACAAAAATGCTTAATGCCTTCTGATTCTCTTTGTTTAAATTGCTATTGCAGTCCTGATTCCCATTACATCATTTTTACACTTTCCTGGTGTTCCCAGGCTGATAGAAACTGCATTTGCATTATTTTACACCTAGGCAGAAACCAGAGCAATAAAGCACATTCCACATGTAAATTCGTCATTAACTTTAGCCTTAAAACAATAGGCAGGAAGCCTTCATCTAGCCCGGCCGGAGCCGAATTGCAAACATCAAAGATAGTCATGAAATAATTTCAATTTCAAAGGACAGACAAGAAATGCTTGACTTAGCTTTCTTTACAACAGAGGGCAATGTTGTTACATTGCTTTGAGTTCAACATTTCACAGCATATTCTTTCATTTAAGAAAACAAGCCTGTAATTTAACATTCATATTTACAAATGACAGAATTATGTATAAAATCCTATCTGGCTAGGCTGGCAGCCTTCACAGCATGTCCTAAAGGATCAAGCAACAAATGAGATCTGATGTAATCTGGGGACCAGAGTGAATTATGGAATGGAAAAGGAGTCAGACTCCATGAATCTATGCTTTTGAAAAAATGCTGAGGCTCAATCAGATGAAAAAGAGAATAAGAAGTAATGTACCTACCATAACATTCCATGTTAGTTGTCTTCATCTCGCCTTCCTTCTTTCTGTTTGGGATCGGAGCCGATCCTCGGCTCCGACTCGGACATCTTCAATCATTCGAGAACTGTTTACTGGCTCGAGGCTACCCCTTATCCCATGATGTCTAGCGACAGCTGCCCAGATCTCATTTGAAATAGCTAATCCAGACATAATATAAGATAAACCAGTTATTAAAAAAACTGGTTGTTTCGTGCATCCTAATATCTAGAATAGGTTAGGAAGACCTAACCACAAGAATAACAATAAAAGAATACTCAGCCAGTGAAAAAGGGCTCTTCTCCATCCACTAGAATGGGGGACGGAGGGAGGGACGCAAGAAGGAAGGCGAGATGAAGACAACTAACATGGAACATTATGGTAGGTACATAACTTCTTAATGTTAAGATGTCTATCTCGCCTTCATTCTTGCTGTTTGGGACAGCGTCCCTAGCACCTAACTGGCTCAGTGGAACAGACTCTTCGGAACAGTGGAACCAAAGTCAGCTCTGCTCCGGGAGACCATATCCACCTTGTAATGAGAAATAAAGGTATGAAGGTTTGCCCAAGTGGCAGCTGCACAGATGGAATCCATGGGCAACCTAGACTGAAAAGCTACGGAGGTGGTTAATGGCCTAATAGAATGACCTTTCAGTTTAGTTGGTAACTCTTTATTCCGTAACTGGTAAAAAAAAGTAATAGTGTGGGACAACCATCTGGATAAGGTCACTTTGGAAACTGGGAGACCTTGTTTGTTTAAGGCATAAGAAAGGAATAATTGGTCTGACGTTCTTATTTCTTTAGTTCTATGTAGGTAAAAACGCAATTGTCTATGAACATCCAATTGGTGAAGCGTGTACTCTGCCTTATTGCTATGATTTGGGAAGAACACAGGGAGAGCTATAGATTGATTTAAGTTATTTTCTGAGCAGACTTTAGGAAGAAATGAAGGATTAGTCCTAAGGGCAACTCTGTCCTTGTGAAACACCAGGTAGGGAGGACGAACACATAGTGCTTGAAGTTCTGAGACTCGCCTAGCTGAAGTGATAGCAACCAGAAAGAGTGTCTTCCAAGACAGAAACTTGATGGAGCAGGATGCTGCTGGTTCAAAAGGAGGCAGAATTAAGGAAGTTAGGACTAAATTAAGGTCCCAAGGAGGAGGGGGATCTCTCACTGGAGGTCTAAGAAGAGATGCTCCTCTCAAAAAAGCTTTACAGAGCTTATGAGACATGATGTTAGAATTTGTCAATCCGCTATGAAAATTAGAAATGGCCGCTGATTGTACCCTAATCGTAGCGGAAGCGGCCCGGGAGTGAAAAAGTTGTGCTAGGAACTCCAGAATTTGGTGGACTGGGGCTGAGAAGGGATCCACATTCCTAGACTCCGCCCAACAAGAAAAACGTTTCCGTTTGCTAGCATCAATTTTTCTCGTTGTAGACTTATGAGAGGAAACAATAATCTCGCATACTGCTGGGGAAATGCTGGGAAGCCTGGCTAAGGTTGGAAGTGGAGCAACCAAGCTGTGAGCTGGAGAGTTTGAAGTGATTGATGCAACCCGCCTGATTGATGAATCAGGAGATCTGGAATCAGGTCCAGAGTCCAGGGCTGATCGAGAAGGTAAGGGTGCAGGAACGGAAACCATATCTGTCGAGGCCAGTAGAGGGCAATGAGGATCATTTTGCAACCCAATGATTTTGCTTTCTGTATGAGTTTCGGTATTAGGGGAAATGGAGGAAAAGCATAAAGAAGTCCCTGAGGCCAATCGTGGACTAGAGCATCTCTGGGTATGTGACCTGGAAGCGGAAGAAGGGAGAAGTAGTTGGTGCATTTGCTGTTGAAGGGGGTGGCAAAAAGATCACAGCAAGGCTGTCCCCATTTGCAGAAGATAAGATCCGCATCTTCCTGATTCAGAGACCACTCGTGAGGCATGAAGATAGCTCTGCTGAGCCTGTCCACTATGACGTTGGATCTCCCAGGGATTTGCGTCGCAATCAGAAAACGTTGGGAGGAAATCGCCCACTGCCAAAGTCTGAGTGCTTCTCGACAAAGGGGGTAGGATCTGCTTCCGCCCTGCTTGTTGATGTACCATACCACTGACATGTTGTCTGTTTGAATTGCAATGGTCCCGAAAGGAAGACAGTCTTGAAGAGCTTGCAACGCTAGGAGCATGGCTCTCATTTTAGGACATTTATGTGCAGATGGTACTCGTGAGGTTGCCAAGTGCCTTGGACTGTCCTGCCCAGATAATGCCCCCCCCACCCTATCAGGAAGGCATCTGTAGTCACTGTGGCTACCGGAGGGAGTTGTATGAAAGGTCTGCCCTGAGTAACTAGTGGGGAGACCATCCACCAAGAAAGGTGCCTGCCTTTTGCATGCCTCCATGATCAGGATCATGTGAGACATGGGTAGCTCTTGGAAAGACCACTGCGTGAAAAGAAGCCACTGAAGAATTCTCATGTGGAAACGTGCTAATGGAAGTAGAAGAATGGCAGCTGCCATGGAGCCCAGAGTTTGAAGGACATACCTGAATTGGATCCTTTTGCTCTGCATTAGGATTTGCACTTGTTGATGAATTGTGGACACTCTTTCCAGTGGCAACCTTGCAAACATTTCCCTTGTGTTTAAGTCTGCTCCTATGTAAGTGATAGATTGACAGGGCAACAAGGCAGATTTTTCGAAATTTATTGTAATACCTAGCTGGGTGCAAGCTGCGATTGTATAATCCCGCGCTTGTAAGAGTTGATGCCTGGTGGTAGCAGTGAGGAGCCAGCCGTCTAGATATGGAAACACCTGGAATCCTTGACATCTCAGGTGAGCCGCGGCCACTGCCATACATTTGGTGAACACCCTGGGGGCTGTGGTGAGACCAGAGCTCTGAACTGGTAATGACTGGCCCCCACCTGAAAGCGAAGAAATCTCCTGGAGCATCTGTCCATCTTGATTTGGTAGTACGTGTCCTGAAGACCTATCGAGCACATCCAATTGTCCTGACCCAGGAAGGGTAGAATGGACTGTAGTATGACCATCCGAAACTCTGTTCTTTGTACAGATTTGTTTAGTCTGCTAAGATCCAGAATCGGTCTCCAGTCCCCTGTCTTTTTTGGTACCAAAAAGAACCTTGAGTAAGTTCCGGATCCGTGCTGGTCTGCGGGGACTTCCTGAATGGCTCTTTTTTCTAGCAGTTTTGAAACTTCTATTACTGCTTGCTCCTTCATATTGGGTGGGACATCTGGAAGGGCCTTCTTTGACTGTAAGGGGGATTGATGGAAGGGAATTTTGTAACCTCCAGATATAATGGACAGTATCCATCTGTCTCTTGCTAAATTTTGCCAGGCTTTTGGGTACAGCGAAAGTCTTCCCCCGACTGCCTCCTGAGGTGAGCAGCCAGGCAGCCCTTCAGGGATGCTGGAAGGGCTTGTCAAAGAAGGATTCTCTGTTGCCCTGGTTCTGCGGACCCCCTCTGCCACAAGGGCGGCATCTATTATTGTTGTTTCCCCCTTTGCTTCTGGAGGAAAAATCACTACGTGTGTCAGGCAAGGCTCCCTGAGATTTGCGGAACCACATTTTCCCACTCTTCTGACCCTTGGGGTAAGGTCTAGAGGGAGTGGAAAAATGGACTCCCACGGCAGAGAGAGTCTTGCCTTCTTGCTCACACCTAGTCAATGTATCTTTCACCTGTGGCCCAAAGAGAAAGGAGCCATCAAAGAGGGTATTGGTGAAGGACGCTCAAAAGGGTTCTGCAAAGTGACACAGCCGCATCCATGCATGCCTCCTGAGGGCCACACCCATGCCCACGGCTCTACTCGCTCCATTGGCTGCATAGGAAATGAGCCTCATGGAGGAGTTAACTACAGAATTAAGAGTCGCTAGCTGGGAAGCTACTTTGGCTTGTACTCCCTCAGCTGTACGATCTTGAAGGGTATCTCCAAGCTCTTTAAGGAGATCCCTTTGAAGGCGAGTAAAATGACATAGATAGTTCAGGGACTTCACAGAGAACGTCACTGAAGCAAACATTCGCTTTCCGTACCTGTCCATCGTCCTAGACTCCTTGTTAGGGGGATGAACAGATGAAGAGGTCTCTGCTAACTCTTTTTTGGTGGCTGCTGCTACCACCATGGCATCAACAGGCACACCTTTAGAAAGGAATTGCTTATCCTGGAGAGCTGTAATAAATTTACCAGGTCTCCTTGGAGTTCGCTCCACTGTGTCCGGAGCTGACCAAGCCTTTCGAACCACTACAGACATAAGTGGGTTAAAAGGAGGAGAAACCCAAGAGGCAGAAGGTCGGGAACTGAAAGCATCCAGGAATACAGACTCATGCTCGGTAGGGGCTAGGGGATTCCAGTTCTCCCTCTGCCTAAGCATTTCCAGGATGTCTGAGAAGGAAACATCTTCAGAGGGGGATCTCGGGGACCCTTCCGATTCATCTAAGTCTGTATCAGAAGTGACAGACTTAGGGGAGTCAATGTGCTCCCTCTTGCACTTCTTCCGAGGGGGCTCCTCTGAGTGATAAGAGGAGGCCTCAGAAGAAGAGGAAACACCCAGTGGGGTGTCCTGGAGCATCGGTTCCCTATGCTTGGGGTCTAGAGGTGGAGCAGAGGTTGGCACAGACACTACGGGGACGGAGCCGGTGGGGCTGGTAGTGGAGCTAACTTGGGGGACAGCACACTCCGCATGACCTCAAAGGCATCCCTGCCTCGAGGCAGAGAAAGCTCTGGTTCCGAAGAAATAGGAATATTTCTCTGCGCAGAGGGGGACGGCTCCGAGGCCGATGTTGGAGCAGAGCTCACCTACGCCGAGAGGGAGAACGGGGTCGGACAAAGGTCCGATGCCCCTCGGAGCCGACGAGGGAGCCCTGGCGTCCAGATTCCTCGATCGAAGTTACTATCGAGGTAATCAGAGCAGACATCGGAACCGAAGGAGATATGGTTATCAGAGCAGACGGTTCCACTACTCGAACCCCAACGAACTCTGGCTCCGAACTCAATGGAGTCGGAGGAGGAACAGAAAAGGAGGTGGATGGAGCCGATACCTGTTGAGGAGGGCTAGACAATAATTTAGCTAGTGCCTGTGATTTTAGCAACTTCCTTACTACTCTCTCCACATCATGATCAGACAGCCTAGAGGATCGAGAGGAGTGTGAAGAATGGTGGCTACGTTCACTTTGCAATAATGGAGACAGAGGAGCCGAATGAGCTGACTCTAACGAAGGGGACCTCAGCCTTTTATGGCTCCAAGACGGCTCTGAAACATCCGATGGAGCCGACGGAGGGGTCGTCTTGTCGGTGCCAGCCGGAACCAACATACTCGGTAAATCCTTTACCGGAGTCGGCTCAAAAGGTGGAGCCGATGGTTTAGAGGATTTTGGGGATTTCACTGGCTGGGAACTCTTTGCTGGTGAATCCTGAGGTTTTAACTGACCCCTAAGGATCAATTTGTTATTTCGCTCCTGCAGGAGTCTTGGACTAAAGGCATGGCAAATAGAACAAGAGTCCTGCAGGTGAACAGCGCCCAAACAATAAACGCAACTAGTGTGCCCGTCTGTCAGAGACATTTTCTGACAGCACAAATTCTACTCTAGTCAAAGTACACCAGACTAGATATATATATATATATATATATATATATATATATATAAGCAATCTTTTTTTTATTTGTTTTATTTTTTTTTTAAACGATAACAAAAAAGAAAGAAAGGATAGCCTCTAAGTTAAATGGCTGTCCTTGGGAAGGGAGTGGGGGAGGGGAGAACTCTCTAACTTAGACGAGTTCTAATTAAAAGGGGACTATGAAAGAACAAAGTAACCAATAATGCACACAGTGAATAAAACTAAGAAAGGTAAATTATCTAATAGTTTTATGGAATATAAGAATATATCTCTACACAAAAATTTGAAAATACAATCCTGAGCCAGAAAACGATACACCTCGCAGCTGAAGCGGCAAACGAGATCTGGGTAGCTGCCGCTAGGCATCATGGGATAAGGGGTAGCCTCGAGCCAGTAAACAGCTCTCGAGCTACTGAAGATGGCCGAGTCGGAGCTGAGGATTGGCTCCGATCCCAAACAAGAATGAAGGCGAGCTAGACAACTTAACATCATTGGTTTCCTGGACTAGTACCTGCAGCTCTGTTAGTTTTCTGGCAGAGTAGTACAGAGGTCATTGATACACATATTAAAAAGCAGGGGACCAAGAATGGACCCTTGGGCATGCCTATGTGAACAGAAAGAAAAGGGGAAATGGCCTTTTGCCATTTTACTGCTTGTAATATCTCGCAGAGACAGCTAATTACAACTAAGAAGGAGAGTTTATGTAGGAGTTTTTAGTGGGAGATAGTGCCAAATGCTTTTTACAGATCTAGGAATGCTACTAACACCAGTCTATCCTCATTCCTATTCTGATTTATGATTGTGATGAAATAAAAAAAATTGTAAATCATTTGCCATAACTGACAGGCACAAAAATGCAATGACCATACTTTATGTCACAGAGAAATGCTGATAAATGTGGGAGCTATTAGTTGGGAGACTGGATAATGGGTGTGAAATATAGTGTTTTTTTTTTAAGCCAGAGTGGTACAACAGCTATACTAGACTAGTAGTAAGTAGATGAATGAGACGGCAAACTTGTCTGTGGCTTACAGGTGATATAAACAAACTCCCAATATCAAAGAAATGAAAGTTCTGTACTGACCATAACAATAGATATTTTCATTCCAGTTCATCTGATATGACATATGGGTCCTCAAGCCCCAGCTTGGATCTGATCAGGCCAATTTAGTGCTCCAGCCTGAAGCCCTTCCTAACTATTTTACCCCAAATGCCCTGCTCCTCCCTGAATAATACAGACCAAGTTTGGTGCACATTTTTGAAGTACATATGTACTACCTTTGACTCAGGACAACATGTTCTAGATATATGATTTAAGTGGGGTAATAGGGTGGGTTGTCATATTGGACGGACTGGAATAAAAAAAATTAAGAAGTTATGTACCTACCATAACGTTCCATGTTAGTTGTCTTCTCTCGCCTTCTTTCTTGCTTGATGGGTTCGGAGCCGATCCCTCGGCTCCGACTCGGCACTTGCTTTAGCTCGAGAACTCCTTTTACCAGCTCGAGGCAGCCCCATATCCCATGATGCAAGGCAGGAAGTACCCAGATCTCGTTTGTTGACAAAAGGGCAATAACACCAAGCATAAACAATACTTCCCAAAGGAAGAAGAAACTTACAGATGGAAAAAGGACCAGGTCTAAATGGTCTTTAGCATTATAGTTTCTTATACAAGGTCTGTCCAGGCCAGGGGGAAGGAGGGAGGGTCGAAGAAAGAAGGCAGAGAAGACAACTAACATGGAACGTTATGGTAGGTACATAACTTCTTAATGTTAAGTTGTCAATCTCGCCTTCATTCTTGCTTGATGGGACGCGTCCTAGCACCTCTATCCTGGGTGGCTCAATGGAACAAACTCTTGAGGACTGTAGAGCCAAAACTGGCTCTGTCCCTGGAGGCCAAGTCCAATTTGTAATGGGAAACAAAAGTGTGAGGAGTGGCCCAAGTGGCGCTGCACAAATAGTGTCTAAAGGTAGTCTAGCTTGAAAGGCTGTAGAAGTAGCTAAACTCCTAGTTGAATGTGCTTTAGGTTTTGAGCACAGCTGTTTTCCCCTGATCGTATAAATTTCAGTGATGACCAAGAAAGCCATCTGGACAAAGTCACTTTAGAAACAGGAAGGCCTTTTTATTATCCATAGGAAACAAAAAGTTGATCAGATTTCCTAAATTTTTTTGTTCTGTCCAAATAATATCTAAGCTGACGGTGGACATCAAGATAATGTAGCTTTTGTTCAGCTCTATCTGAATAGTTAGGAAAAATACAGGGAGATCAATGGATTGATTCAGATTGTTTTAGAAGCGACCTTGGGTAAAAATGATGGATTAGTTCTCAAAGATACTCTGTCTTTGTGAAAAATCAAATAGGGGGGTCGAACCGAAAGAGCATGAAGTTCAGACACCCTCCTGGCAGATGTAATAGCCACTAGGAATAAAGTTTTCCAAGAAAGATATTTCAGGGAACAAGAAACAGCTGGCTCAAAGGGGGGAAGAATCAAGGATGTCAGCACTAAATTTAAATCCCACTGAGGAGGAGGATTCCTGATTGGAGGCTTTAGTAGGAAAATCCCTTTCAAAAAAGGCCCTGCAGAGTCTATGGGACATAATATTATGATCTGCTATCCCGACATGAAAATTAGAAATAGCAGCCAACTGAACTCTGACTGTGGAAGAAGAGGAGCCTGCATGGAAAATCTCTGCTAAGAAGTCCAGAACTGCCTGAACAGGGGCAGTAAAAGGATCAATATTTTGGGCCTTAGCCCAATAAGAGAAACGTTCCATTTGCTTGTGTAAATCCTCCTGGTAGAGGATTTTAGTGAAGCTACTATAATATCTCTAACTGGGTTAGAGATCAAAGGAAGCCTGGCTAAGGAAGGAAGTGGAGCAACCATGCTGTGAGGTTGAGAGAAGGGATTGACCGGTGCAGCTGACCGGATTGGTGAATCAGTAGATCTGGCACTGGGTCCAGATGCCACGGCTGCACCAAAAGGTGACGATGGAGGAACGGAACCAAACTTGTCGAGGCCAGTAAGGGGCAATGAGAATCAATTTGGCTCTCAAAGCGGTAGCTTTCTGGATCACCTGAGGGATCAGAGGAAATGGAGGAAGGCATAAAGAAGTCCCTGGGGCCAATCCTGGGTCAGAGCGTCTCTGGGGGATGGCCTGATAGAGGAAGAGGCTGAAGAAGTCTGGACATTTGCTGTTTTGGGGAGTAGCAAAAGATCGCAACATTGACGACCCCATTCCAGAAAAATCTCTTCCGCTATGGATTGCTTGAGAGACCACTCGTGAGGCATGAGAATAGCTCTGCTCAATCTGTCCGCTATAATGTTGGTTTTCCCAGGGATATGCGTTGCTACCAGAAACCGATGAGAGGAGATCGCCCATTGCCATAGTCTGAGCTTCGACACAAGGGGTAGGACTTGGTTCCGCCCTGTTTGTTGATATACCAAACTACAGACATGTTGTCTGTGTGGACTGCAATTGTCCCTACGGGAAGAAAGTCGTTGAGGGCTTGCAACGTTAAAAGCACTGCTCTCATCTCCAGGACATTTATGTGCAGATGGTACTCGAACGGTTGCCACGTCCCATGAACCATCCTGCCCTGATAATGACTCCCCCACCCGATCAGGGAGGCATCCGTGGTGACAGTGGCTATCGGGGACGGAGGTACAAAGCACCTGCCTTGGTGAACCTGAGACGATGTGATCCACCAAGCAAGATGTTCTTTGCATGTTTGTGTCACCAGAATCTGGTGACGCATTGGGAGTTGCTGGTATGACCACTGTGTGAACAGCATCCACTGAAGGAGCGCATGTAGAATCGAGCCAGGGAAGAAGAGTGATGGCCACAGCCATAAGACCTAATACCTTTAGAACCATTCTGGCCTGTACCTTTTGCTGGCCAGAATGATCCTGACATGAGTCTGAATGTCTGAAACTCTTTGTTCTGTAAGGGTAGCTGACATCCGAACAGTGTTTAAGTTTGCGCCTATGAAGGTAATAGACTGGCAGGGCGATAAGGATGACTTTTCGTAGTTGACTGAGATGCCCAAATGAGAACAAAGGTCTATTGTGTAATCCCTGGCTTGTATAAGCTGATGCCTGGTGGTGGCTGACAGGAGCCAGTCGTCGAGATACGGAAACACCTGGAATCCTTGACGTCTCAGGTGAGCCGTGACCACTGCCATGCATTTGGTGAACACTCTGGGGGCTGTAGTGAGACCAAAGGGCAGGGCTCTGAACTGGAAATGACTGGACCCCAGCCGGCGGAGAAATCTCCTGGAGTGTCTGTGAATTTTGATGTGATAGTACGCATCCTGAAGATCTATTGAGCACATCCAGTTGTCCTTCTGTAAGAAGGGCAGAATTGACTGAAGAGTGACCATTCGAATCTTGTCTTCCTGACAGACTTGTTGAGTCTGCTGAGATCCAATATTGGTCTCCAGTCTCCCGTCTTTTGGGGACCAAAAAGAACCTTGAGTAGATTCCGGCTCTGAATGGTCTATTGTGACTGGCTGAATGGCTCTTTTGCAGTAGTTTTGCGATCTCTAACTCTGCAATGTCCCTTAGACCGGGTGGTACATCTGGAAGGGAACTTGAGGGAAGGGACTTTCCTCGAAAGGAATTATGTAACCCTTGGATATGATCGACTGTACCCATCTGTCTTGAGTGAGGGAATGCCAGGCTTCTGGGTACAGTGATAATCTTCCCGACTGCCTCCAAGGAGGGACAGCCGGGCAACACCTCAGGGATGCTGAAAAGGCTTTTCAGGAAGAGACTCCCTGTTGCCCTGGTTCTTCGGACCCCTCTGCCTCTAGAGCGGCGTCTGTTGTTGTTACCCCTCTGCCTCTAGGGGTAAACTGACCACGTGAATCCGGCGTGACTCCTTGGGATTTACGGAACCACATCTTCCCACCCTTCTGTCCTTTGGGATAAGGCCTAGAAGCGGTGGAAAAACGGACTCCAACAGCAGAAAGAGTCTTGCCATCCTGCTCACACCTGGTCAAGGTTTCCTTCACCTGAGGGCCAAACAAAGCTGACCCATCAAAGGGAGAATTTGTGAAGGACGCCTTAAAGGGATCCATAAAATCACATAGCCGCATCCAGGCTTGGCGTCTAAGAGCCACACCTGTGCCTGCGGCTCTACTCTCCATCAGCAGCATAAGATATTAGCCGCATGGAGGAGTTAGCAATGGAATTGAGGGTTCCTAGCTGCGAAGCAATCTTTTCTTGGGCCCCTGCAGCTGTAGGATCCTGAACTACTTCTCCCAGCTCCTTCAGGATATCTCTCTGGAGTCTGGTGAAGTGACAAAGATAATTCAGCGAGCATAGCAAAGGTCGCTGAGGAAAACATCCGCTTGCCGTACCTATCCATGGTCCTAGAGTCCTTATTAGGAGGATGGACGGGCACGGAAGGATCTGCAAGTTCCTTTTTGGTGGCCGCAGCCACCACCATGGCATCAGCGGGGACACCCTTTGTAAGGAATTGTTTGTCACTAGGGGCAGTTATAAATTTAGAAGGCCTCCTAGGGACTGGCTCTACAGAGTCAGGAGCTGTCCACGCCTTCGTGCTATAACCTGCATAAGGGGTCGAAGGCGGAGACACCCAGGAGGTGGAGGGCCGAGATCCAAACGCCTCTAGGTATACTGACTCATCCTCAGAGGGATTGTTGGAGGCCAGTTTCCCCTCTGTTTCAGAAGTTCTAGGATGTCTGTGAAGGAGACATCCTCAGAGGGGATCTAGGGATCCCTCTGACTCATCAAAGTCAGTATCCAGTGACAGACTCAGGGAGTCTACATGCTTCCTCTTACAAGTCCTCTTCCTAGGAGGATCTCCCGAAACATCAGGAGAATCCTCGGAAGAGGGGGAAATTCCCAATGGGGAAACCTGAGGCGGAGGATCTCTGGGTCCTGTAGCAAGAGAAGTGGCAGAGATGTCAACAGGTACAATAGAGGGAGGAGCTACGGGAAGAGACTGCTGACTGATACCAGTGGCCAGTACACTCTTCATCACCTCGAATGCTCCCCTCCCAGGCAGGTCCGAGAGACCCCGCTCCAAAGAGCTAGGAACTCCAGGGACCACCGAAGGGAAGTCTCGAGGCAGATGTCGGAGCAGAGCTCACCAAGGCCGAGGCTCCAAGGGGAAGAGCGGGTTCGGACAAGGGTCCGATGCCACTCACCCCCTCGGAGGAGACCATGGAAGCCCGACCACCGAATCCCTCTAAGGAAGAGGAGATAAGAGTAGGGGCTGAAGGAACAGAAGGGGGTATCCGTCCTCCAGCCGTAGCAGTAACCCTGCCCG
The DNA here is from genome assembly GCF_019279795.1 of Protopterus annectens. NCBI lineage: Eukaryota > Metazoa > Chordata > Ceratodontiformes > Protopteridae > Protopterus > Protopterus annectens. Next base: position 1,992,846,890 of record NC_056729.1, on the reverse strand, counting down.
AAGACTCCAACTCCAAACTCTGGGGTAGAGTTGAAGGAGGAACTGTAACGGGGTGTGGACCAACAGTCGACTGCTGAGACGGACTGTGTAGCATTTGGGCCAGTACCTGTGACTTGAGCAATCTACTGACCACTCTCTCTAGGTCATGGTCTGACAACCTGGATGACCTTGAAGATCGGCTCCGATGGCTCCGCTCCGATAGAAGAGGGAGGCGGAGCCGAAGTATCGGCTCCAAGGAAGGAGACCTCGACCTCTTCCTGGAATGGGTCATCGAGCCGATATTATTGATCCTGTCGGCACCGATTTCGGAGCCGGCAGAACGCCGATGTATCGGCTCCAGCCGGAGCCGATACAGCCACCAATAACGGTGTCGGAGCCGATCGGGCCGACACCGATGCCTGTGCCACATGGGTGTCGGAGCCGATCGGAGCCGACACCGATGCCGATGCGTGGGTGTCGGAGCCGGTCGGAACCGACCCCACAGTGGTCAAAGCAGATTCGGCACCGATAGCCATCGGCGCCGAAGGCTTAGTAGATCCAGAATCGGCTCCAGCCGGAGCCGATCTCGACTCTATACGAGTCGGAGCCGAGGCCACAGGCTTAGAAACAGAAGCCTGGGTCTTGGCAGATTTTGTTGATTTTTGTGGGGCCGACTTAGCCGGAGAGCCCTCCGGCTTAAGAAGACCCCTCAGAATCAACTTATTCCTTCTCTCCTGCAGGACTCTCTGGCTGAAGGAGTGACAAATAGCACAGGAGTCCTGCAGGTGAAGAGGGCCTAAACAGTACAGGCAAGAAGTGTGACCGTCTGTCAGAGACATCTTCTGACAGCACGAGTCACACTTCTTAAAACCTGAAACCCTCTCTTTAGACATGGTGCCCAAAAAACACACACACACCAGTCCAATTAAATTAAATTAATCCCAAAAGGGGATATAGTAAATTAAACCAACACACACACCCTAACAGGGGGGGGATGGGAAAGGGAAATTAACTGACTAAAAAAATTTAAAAGAGACAGGGATTTCTGTCAGAAAAAATAAGTTTAAAGTTAAACTATCAAATATAAAAAGTTTTTAAGTAAAAAGGGGCTTAAATGTCACAAAAGTGAATTACTTACCAGGAGCTGGTAAAGAGAAGACCTCCCAAGCGAAGCGGCAAACGAGATCTGGGTACTTCCTGCCTTGCATCATGGGATATGGGGCTGCCTCGAGCTGGTAAAAGGAGTTCTCGAGCTAAAGCAAGTGCCGAGTCGGAGCCGAGGGATCGGCTCCGAACCCATCAAGCAAGAATGAAGGCGAGATTGACAACTTAACATCCATTATTATGGATAGTACAAAACTTTTATATCCAATTCATTCTGCCCATCTGATCCAACATATGGGTTAGAATCACCAGCTACTAGACACCTGGTTGGTCTCATGACAGACACCCTTCAGGATGGATGCCCCAAAGGAAGCCTTGGCTCTGGAGGTACAGTACAGTTTGCAAAACTTGACAAATGTATGAGTTGGAGACCAAGTAATAGACTGACAAATTTCATCTACAGACACGGCACTGGAAAAAGGCTGTTGAGGCAAGAGACTGCTCTGGTGGAGAGAGCTTTAAGCCTAACAGGCATGGATTTATTCCAGGAAGATATAAATAAAGTAGACACAGTCCAAGAATCATCTGGAAACATAAATCTTAGAAACTTTTTTGTCCAACTTGTTGCAGTAGCCTTAGCTAAATGGGATATATCATGCCAAGTATATCACAGCCGGCCATCTACCAAAGCTTCAAGTCACCTTCCATGCACCCAAACTGTCAAGCAGCTCAAGCTGAGCTGAATAAAAGACAAGTTTGGGTGCAAAGCCCTTCAGACCTTTCCTGTTAGCAATGAGAGGGAGGCTGAGCTCTGAAAGGACCGTGCTAGGAATAACAAAAAAGTAAATGTCCACACCCTGGCATAAAACCGCACCAAACAACAAGGGGGAATAGAGGGTGGTTGCAGTTACTGCAGCAGTCATCATTCGAAAATCTACTGTTTTGATAAGGTCAACTTACAAATCTGTACTATGTTTATTATATTGATCACTGCTGCAGTAGCCTTAGTTATATGGGTAGATAAACATAACTTACTATATTTGAGAGGTGGAACAAGAATAGTAAAGGACCCTGTGGAGAATGTTTCTAGCAAAGCTTGATGTGGACCTAGAGAATGAATCAAGTTTATAGTGCTTTGTAAAATATATACAGAGACCCAAGTAGCAGCTTCAAGAATACTTCTATAATCCAACTCTTTCTAAAAAGCCATACAGGAAGCCAAGGCCCTGGTAGAATGAACTTTGACCTAGCCTGGAATAGTTTAACAAATGGTAATAGCCTTAGAAAACGATTTGAAAATAGTACGTTTCGACATAGATTATCCCTTCTTCTCACTCTCACAAGAAATGAACAATTGATCCAAAATCTGAGATTTAGTTTTGTCAAGATAGAACCTGAATTGACTGTGGAAATCCAAAGTATGGAGCATCCTTTCTCCCTCATTTTAGATTTAGCAAAGAAAATGGGGAAATTGATAGTTTGGCTTACCCTTCTTGCAGAAGTCAAAGCAATCAGTAAAACTGTCAAGAAATGTAAGTCAGCCAGACTAGCTCATTCAAATGGAGCAAGTGTTAGCTTCTGTAACATAAAATTAAGATCCTAAAGAGGGCCCACCAGCTTTCTTGGAAGCCTCTATGCAAAACCCAGTTCAAGAACATTTTGATATGAAACTGCACATATTGTAAAACCAGAAACCAACTCGCCCTGAATGAGTGTTGGTTAAGTTGGTGGCACCAACTAGAAAAGCTTTTCCATTTGCAAATATATGAATTCCTAGTGGCAGACATTCCTGCCTCTATTAATACCTGCTGCGCATCCTCAGTAAACAGGTGCCTAAAAGGAATTAAGGCACTATCATCCAGGCAGTCAATTGAAGATAACTGATGTCAGGGTATGTCAAACACACATTTTCTTGTGTGAGTACATCCAGTCTGCGAGGAAGCTTGCTGGAATTGCCCCTGGACTTTTCCAAAAGAAGGGAGAACCACAGCTGCCTGGGCCAGAAGAGAGTCACTACAGTGATCTTGGGGATTCCTTATGAATCTTCAGAAGTACCCTTGATTTAGTGAAAAGGGTAGGAAAGCATACAGGAACACTCCTGTCCAAGGAAAAGAAAGGCATCGGTCTTCCAGGTCTTCTTGCATGGAGTCCTGAAGTGGAATCTTGCCACTGATTGTTCAGACAGCAGGCAAAGAGGTTTACTTGAGGAACTACCCACAGATGGATCAAATCATAGAAGACCCCCATGATCTAGTTTCCATTTGTGATGGTCTGCATTGGTCCTGCTCAGCCTGTCTGTCACACGATGTTCCTCTGACAAAATGTAGATGGTAGTAGAATGACACTGTGTTGTGAAGCTATATCACAAGCTGATACAGCTAGTCTGCAAAGGGTATTACAACTTGTTTCCTCCCTTGTTTGTTAATGTACCACATAACTGTGGTATTTGCCTGTAACCACTTGAAGAGGTCCCAGGAACCAAAGAGGGTCCAGGAGCGGAGTGCCTTGTTCAGGGCAAGCATCTCCTTGAAATGTATGTGCTTGCATCTGTCCTTGGTGTACCACATCCCCTGTGATTTTGTCCCTCCTGAAAATGCTCCTCAAGAAAAGAGAAAAGTCTGAAGTGTCTGTGGTGATTCATTGCTTTGGAGTGGGGACAGAAAAGGGGAAACCCTAGATTTGATAATATCTGTTGTCTCCACCAAAAGATTTATCTTCTGACAAACCCCAGCATTATGTATTGAAACAATAAAGGATGTTGATGCTAGGATGAAAGACCATTCAGATACCACTCTTCTTTCTCATTTGGAGTCTTGCCAGGGGTATCATGAGAATCATAGATGCCATGAGACCCACAATCCTAAGGTATTCCCCCACAGTGACTGATGTCTGAGTGGAAAACCTTATAAACAAATCTAGATAAAGATCTAATTTATTGTGGATGAAAAGTTTTTTGAACTGAGGTGTCTAGTTGACATCCCAGGAGCACAAACCTTTGTGAAGGAGTCAAGAAAGACGTTTGAAAGTTTTCTTGGAATCCCAGATTATGTAAGGGATACCTCACCCAATATAGAGATTCCCGACACGTTTAATAAAGGCTCTGCAAAGATATGCAAGTTTTCTAAATATGTAAAAATGTGGATATCCTCTAGCCTGCATTGAGCTATAAATTTGGAACACTTTTGGGGCAATGGATAGTCCAAAGGGTAAGAGAGAGAACTGATAATGTGATCCAGATACAGCAAACCTTTAGAAATGCCTGAAGTCTGGATGAATAGAGATATGATGATAAGCATCTTTTAAGTCTCACATTACCGGGAAACTTGAAAGAGGAGAAGAGATAACAGATTGTGAAGTGAATCACTTTGAATTTGATCAGAATCACAAACAGGTTTAGGAAAGTAAGACCCAGAACTGGTCTCCAAGCATTTTCTTACTTTGGCACTATGAACAACCTTGATTAAAAATGCTTCTCCACTTGGGAAGGAGGAACCAATCACTCCTTGGAACAGCATGTGACGAAGAATAGGTGGAAACAAAAAAGTCTGATCTTGAATATGAGGAAAGACCCCCTGGAAAGAAGGAATTTCCTCTCACTGCCATATGTAACCATGGTGAATGATTGTCAGAACCCATTTGTTTTAAACAATCTGTTGCCAAGAGAAAAATGGGGATTCCGTCTTTCTGGAAGAAAAAAAAATGGTCCAGGATGAGAGGGGGTCACAAGGTGTCTTGAATACTCATTTAGACTTGTTGGACTGTCCTTGATTTTGGGAGGTTTAAGACTTCTTTCTGGAACCACCCTGACATTTCTTCTTAAGCAAAAGATACGAATTCCAACAAGTAGAAATGCTCAGTTTATTAACACCACAGAATAAAGCTTTCAGGAAACACCCTTCATCAGTATGCCTCCAGAGTGGGACAGCTGGGCAACCCTTTAGGGATTGTGAGGCTGCCTGTCAGAGAAGGGCTTCCAGAATCCCTGACTTTGTGCATCTGTTTTGATCAACTGAAGTGGCCTCCACTGCCATGGCCACCCCTGTCAAAAGAGGAGTCAATAAGATGTATGAAACCAGAGTGTCTGCGCACCTTTTTGTTTCCTTCTAAAGGTGCTCTAATGTGTCTCAATCTTCACTCCTACTGCAGAGATTTCTTGCTTCCACTTCTAGATGTGCTCTTTAACAGTTTTACCAAACACGGTGGTTTGTTCAAAGGGAACATTTGTAAAGAATGTCTGAAAATTGCTCGCAAAGTCACATAGGCTCAGCCAAGCATAGCGCTGCATGGTGACGCCTGCTCCTGCTGCCCTCACTGCTCCATCCGCTGCATTACATAGCAGGCTCATGGACAGTTTGGTGACATTAGACACTGCAGACAGAGTACCATGAAATTGCTTCTGTGAATCGAGTGCAACAGGGTTTTTCAGCGAGGATAGAGACTGTTGTGCTAAATCCCTCTGGAATCATAATATGAGCAGCACAGTTCACAAACCTGATCATACCTCTCAAAAACGAAGTGCAAGAAATCTGGACAAAGAATAAAATAATAGAGGACAAAGGCCCCAAAGTAGAGTCAGACTTTAAATATTGCTCTTATAATCTTTGTGGGGGCTGTAAGTATCTTGCTGGGCTTCCTAGGAAGTGACTCCTGCTATGCTCTATTAACTGGTAACTCCACCATTTTGTCAGCTGGTGGGATCACCCAGGAAGTAGAAGGGGTTGTCCTGTTTGCCTCAAACAGTACTGCTTTGTCCTGAGATGAAGCTTCAGTTGGAAAGAGTCTGTCTGCCTCACACACTCTAGGATCTGTCTGAAGGACACATTCTCAGGAGTGGATTGTAGGGAACCCTCTCTATCATCTGAATCAGCATTCCAATGCGACAGACTCATCCAGTAAGTCAAAATGCTTCCTCTAGCATGCCCTTTTCTTATATGGCACAAGGGATGATGCCCCTGAATCTTCTGAGGGCTGTGTCTGCTGTAATGCAGCAGCTTTGAGGCCAACAGGATGAATCTTTCGAGATGACACCTGTTCAGAAGTCAAATCCAAACAGCAAGGGTCACAGGATGGAGCCATGGTTGGGGATCCTGTGGATCCAACTTATGAGGTGATATCATTCTCCACAACACACGTGGAAAGCTGTTCTGTGGGATACAAAGAAATTGTACCATTGCCTAGATCATACTCCTTGAAAGGGGAGACAGCAAATAACCTGGGTAGATTCCTCAGATCTGACTGAGTGGATGGTGCCTAGGAGGGGATTGGAACCAGGTATCAAAGGCGGCTGTCTCAGACAATAACAAAGCAGCCATCCACCCAGATCCTTGGTTTTGGGACTCCATCAGTGGATACAAGTGAAGCCATAACAGCAGAGTCAAACTCAAATTCCCAGCAGTCACAGAAACCTGGGTCAACAACTCGAGTCATAGGATCTGGGTAGCCATATGGATCTGAGGGAACTGGAGCCTAGGGGTAGAGTGGTGAGGGAGCCTAGATCTGGGTGAAGTCCATGGACTTGATTTGTTTCAGAGCTGATTGAATCAGTATGACCCCCCATCAATCCCTTTCAGAGGCACTGTAATAAGATCTAAATGACTTTGTCAACAGGGCTGAAATGGGTCTGGAAACAGGCTTTTTTTCTCTCTTTGGAGAGTCAGAAATCAAAATTGGTGTCAGCAGTCCTGTATCCAGTGCTTTCAGAGCTTTTTATAAGTTTTTCTTTGTTTTAGCTTGCTCCAGATCTGAAGGAAGAAGACCCCTGAAGATTTTATCCCTCCTATAATACTCTGGGCCCAAAGACAGCACAGATGTCACAAGAAAGGTTAAGATATGCTACCCCCAAAAAGACCACACATATCTCATGGGGGTCCTGGGGACTGAGTTTTATGCCCACATTGTTAGCATTTTTTTAAACTCACTTTCTGATCTATGATGAATGATAAAAACATTCTAAGATATATACACAACACAGCACTACATTCTGAACCAGTGACAGAGATATCACAAAGTCTAAATAACAGACTACACAAAAATACTATATATTTCTAAATGGTAAACTACCAAAAACCTTATAACAGCAGAAATGTATAACTGTCAACACCAGCAACTATATTATATGCCAAGTACTGAGCTAAGACAGACTTGAAGAAAAAAAGGCAAGATGGTGCTAGGCAGTTACCATAAGGGCTGGCTAAGATCTAAATATAGATAAACTTCTTGAACTAGAAGCAAAAGCTAGTATTACACTAATTTGCTAACTGCAAAATAGCCATAGGCTGAAAATGACTACTTTTTACAACACTACTATGCCAGTAAGAGGTGGAGCGCTTACCTAGCGAGATCTGTGATGCTTCCCAAGAGGTGGCAAATGAGATCTGAGTTAATCAGTGAGAAACGAGGATTATGGGTAAGAAAGCTTAGGAACGGCTTGTGGCTGAAGCAGTAATCGGCCGTATCAGATCCAAGCTGGGGCTCAAGAACTCATACGTCTGATCAGACAAACTGAATTAAGAGGCTCTCCTCAGAGCAATGCACAAAATATGAAAGGAGTGGAAACAACAACCCTTCAACAAAAAACTAGAAGACAAATTCCTTGAATTAAGGAAAAAAGCAAGAATAGCCACCTGCTCTGCAAATGCCTCCTTTCTCAATGGAAAAAAAAAACAAGATGAACTTTCTTCAAATTTCAAGGAATTCTGGAGGGAATTAAAGCTCTTAATCAGCTTCATTGCAGACTCATCAAGTACAAAACACCAAAGACAGCCAAAAACTGGGCTAACTACTACAGAAAATTCTCACAAAATGTATAGAATGCATCACTAGAACACCCCCCCACTCCCAACACACACACACACACACACACTCGTGAGTCTCAGTTACATACTCTAGCTGCTTACAGTCCAACATTCTACTTCAATTAACAACTAAAGAAGTCAGGAAAGCACTACTCAGTTTGAACTTCAAATCATCATCTCTAAGCTTCATCTCTCATTTCTTAACATGTCATCTCATCTCATTATATATGCAAACCCCTCACCCACAATTATAATCTCTCCCTATCCTCTGCTGAATTTCTCAGATTACTTGCACATGTTATCATAATCCCTCTACCAAACAACACACAGCCTAAATAATGCAAAGACTACAGGCCTATTATCAGTTTAAGTCTTTTAACAAAAATATTGGAAAACCAATCTACATGCAGCTGTTCCACAATACACACAAAATATGGCCTCCTTTGCAAATTCTTTATAAACACCATACATCTATTCAGAGCTTTTGAAATTCTGAATCACAAAATACTCACTGACAAACTAAGCAAACTTAACTTCAGAGCCTTACTCTGCAGTGGTTTAAGTTATCTATCAGATCATTTCAGGTTTTCTCAAAGACCTCCATTTCTACCATAGGAGTCCTAAAGACATGAATCCCTCATGGATCACTTCTTAGCCTACTTTATTCTCTACCTTCATACATTACTTAACATCTGATTTTTCAGGACTAAAAGTTCTATAGATTGAAAATTAGAAGTTATGTACCTACCATAACGTTCCATGTTAGTTGTCTTCTCTCGCCTTCTTTCTTGCTGGATGGGTTCGGAGCCGATCCTCGGCTCCGACTCGGCACTTGCTAAGCTCGAGAGCTAATTTTACCAGCTCGAGGCAACCCTATATCCCATGATGCAAGGCGGAGATTACTCAGATCTCGTTTGGTAGCTAAAGAAATAGCAGTATTTGCTTCCAACTTAAAAGGAGGAAGAAAATAAGGATACTAAATAACATCATAACCCTCTAGAATGGATCAACATAATCTAGTGACACTAGGAGTTGAACAGCTAGAAAAAGGTAATAACGTCTTAATAGAAGATGTATAATCTTCCCGGTCTGACCAGGCTAGGGGGATGGAGGCGGGGCCAAGAAAGAAGCGAGAAGACAACTAACATGGAACGTTATGGTAGGTACATAACTTCTAAATGTTAAGTTGTCAATCTCGCCTTCATTCTTGCTGGATGGGACCGCGTCCCTAGCACCTCTATCCTGGGTGGCTCAATGGAACAGACTCTTGAGAACGGTGGAACCAAAATTTGCTCTGTCTCTGGAGACCAAATCTAATTTGTAATGTGAAACAAAGGTATGAGGAGAGGCCCATGTGGCTGCTGCACAAATAGTGTCTATAGGAAGTCTAGCTTGAAAAGCTGTAGATGTAGCTAGAGCTCTGGTAGAATGGGCTTTTGGGTTAGAAACCAACTCTTTGCCTCTGAGCTGATAAATGTAAGTGATCACAGAAGACAGCCATCTAGATAAATTTACCTTAGAAACTGGAAGGCCTTTCCTGTTCTCTGCATAGGATAGAAATAGTTGATCAGATTTCCTAAAAATTTTTGTCTTATCCAGATAATATCTGAGCTGACGGTGAACATTGAGATAATGTAACTTTTGTTCAGCTCTATCAGAATAGTTCGGAAAAAATACTGGAAGATCAATGGATTGATTTAGGTTAGTTTGTGATGCCACCTTTGGTAAGAAAGACGGATTAGTTCTTAGGGACACCCTGTCTTTGTGGAATATTAGATAGGGAGGGCGAACACAGAGAGCATGAAGCTCAGATACTCTTCTGGCAGATGTAATGGCAACTAGAAAAAGTGTCTTCCAAGAAAGCAATTTCAAAGAACAGGCAGCTGCAGGTTCGAACGGGGGAAGAATCAAGGATGTTAAAATTAAATTTAGATCCCACTGTGGTGGGGGGTCTCTAATCGGAGGTTTCAATAAAAGGATACCTCGAAGGAATGCCTTGCAAAGTTTATGTGACATAATGTTGTGGTCCAAAAAGTCTATATGAAAATTTGAAATGGCTGCCAGTTGAACTTTCACTGTGGAAGAAGAGGATCCTGAATGAAAAATGTCAGCTAGGAAGTCCAATACCGAATGAATTGGAGCAGTATAGGGGTCTTTCTGGTAGAAGATTTTAGGGAAGCTACTAAGATATCCCATACAGGATTAGAAATCATAGGAAGCCTGGCTAAGGATGGAAGTGGAGCAACCAAGCAGTGAGGTTGAGAGAGGGTATGGATTGGTGCAGTTGACCCGACTGATGGGTCAGAAGATCTGGAACCGGGTCCAGATGCCATGGCTGTACCAAGAGGTAATGATGTAGGAACGGAAACCATATCTGTCGAGGCCAATAAGGGGCAATGAGAATCAACTTGGCTCTCAAAGCGGTTGCTTTCTGAATTAGCTGAGGTATCAGCGGAAAAGGTGGAAAGGCATAAAGAAGTCCCCGGGGCCAATCTTGGGTTAGAGCGTCTCTGGGGGGATGGCCTGGAAGGGGGAAGAGAGAAGAAGTCTGGGCATTTGCTGTTTTGAGGTGTAGCGAAAAGGTCGCAGCAAGGAAGACCCCACTTCTGAAAAATCTCTTCCGTCACTGACTGTTTGAGAGACCACTCGTGAGGCATGAGAATAGCTCTGCTCAATCTGTCCGCTATGATGTTGGATTTCCCGGGGATGTGCGTTGCTATCAGAAACCGGTGAGAGGAGATTGCCCATTGCCAAAGTCTGAGAGCCTCTCGACACAGTGGATAGGACTTGGTTCCACCCTGTTTGTTTATATACCACACTACGGACATACTGTCCATTTGGACTGCAATAGTTCCCAGGGGAAGAGAGTCGTTGAGGGCTTGCAACGTTAAAAGCACTGCTCTCATCTCCAGAACATTTATGTGCAGATGGTACTCGAAAGGTTGCCAAGTGCCATGGACCATTCTGCCCTGATAATGCCCCCCCCCCACCCGATCAGGGAGGCGTCCGATGTAACCGTGGCAACCGGGGCAAGAGGAACAAATGTTCTGCCTTGATGGATTTGAGGGGACGATATCCACCAAGTCAGATGTCTTTTGCAAGTTGGAGTTACTATGATCTCGTGATGCATGGGAAGTTGTTGAAAGGATCATTGGGTGAAGAGCATCCATTGTAGAAGTCGCATGTAAAAGCGGGCGAGGGGAAGAAGTGTTATGGCAGCCGCTATAAGACCCAGTACTTTCAGTGCAAATCTGGCCTGAATTTTTTTGCTGAATAGAATCACTTGGACGTGTCTTTGAATGTCCAAGATCCTTTGGTCTGTCAACCTTGCTGAAAGTTGTACGGTGTCCAATCTTGCGCCTATAAAAGTAATATATTGACAAGGCGACAAGGCAGATTTTTCGAAATTTATAGAAATTCCTAGCCCTCTGCAAGTATGAATGGTGTAATTTCTGGCTTGGAGAAGCTGATACCTGGTGGTGGCAGTGAGGAGCCAGTCGTCTAGATATGGAAACACCTGGAATCCTTGACGTCTCAGGTGAGCCGTAACCACTGCCATGCATTTGGTGAACACTCTGGGGGCTGTAGTGAGTCCAAAGGGCAGGGCTCTGAATTGGAAGTGACTGGTCCCCAGCCGGAAGCAGAGAAATCTTCTGGAGCGTCTGTGAATTTTTATGTGGTAGTACGCATCCTGAAGATCTATCGAGCACATCCAATTGTCCTTGCCCAGAAAGGGCAGAATGGACTGAAGCGTGACCATCCGGAATCTTGATTTCTTTACAAACTTGTTGAGTTTGCTGAGATCTAATATTGGTCTCCAGTCTCCTGTCTTTTTTGGAACTAAAAAGAACCTTGAGTAGATTCCGGATCCTATTTGGTCCGCTGGGACTGGCTGGATGGCTCTTTTTACTAGCAGTTTTGATATTTCTAGTACTGCTAATTCCCTTAGACCGGGTGGAACATCTGGAAGGGTTCCCTTTTGCTGAATTGGGGTTTGAATAAAGGGAATTTTGTAACCCTCGGATATAATTGACTGTACCCATTTGTCTTGAGAAAGGGAAAGCCAGGCTATTGGGTACAGCGATAGTTTTCCCCCCGACTGCCTCCGAAGGTGGACAATCGGGCAACATCTCAGGGATGCTGGAAGGGTTTGTCAGAAAGATCTCTGCTACCCTGATTCTGCGGACCACCTCTGCCCCTAGGGCGGCGTCTATTATTGTTACCTCCTCTGCCTCTGGGGGTAAACTGACTTCGTGCGTCAGGCGTGACTCCTTGAGATTTGCGGAACCACATTTTCTCTCCCTTCTGTCCTTTGGGGTAAGGTCTAGAAGGGGTGGAGAAACGGACTCCTACTGCAGAAAGAGTCTTGCCATCTTGTTTGCATCTAGTCAAAGTGTCTTTCACTTGAGGACCGAACAAGGTCGAGCCATGAAAGGGGGAGTTTGTGAAAGACGCCTTGAAGGGGTCTGCAAAATTACAAAGCCGCATCCAGGACTGACACCTTAAAGCCACTCCTGTGCCTGCGGCCCTACTCGCTCCATCGGCTGCATAAGAAATGAGACGCATGGAGGAGTTAGCAATGGAGTTAAGGATTACTAGCTGTGAGCTAATCTTATCCTGAGACTCAGCAGCTGACGGATCCTGTAAAACTTCTCCCAATTCTTTATGAACGTCTCTTTGAAGTCGGGTGAAGTGGCATAAGTAGTTCAGCGATCTCATAGCAAAAGTCGCTGAAGAAAAAATCCGCTTACCGTACCTGTCCATAGTCCTAGAATCTTTATTAGGAGGATGGACAGGTACTGAAGGATAAGCTAATTCCTTCTTGGTGGCAGCAGCCACCACCATGGCATCAACTGGGACACCCTTTGTCAAATATTGTCTATCTTGTGGGGCAGTGATAAATTTTGAAGGTCTCCTAGGGATAGGTTCCACCGAATCTGGAGCCATCCACGCCTTCCGAGCCACTACCTCCATGAGAGGGTCGAAAGGCGGAGACACCCAGGAGGTGGAGGGTCGAGATCCGAACGCCTCCAGGTACACTGACTCGTCCTCGGAGGGATTAAGGGAAGGCCAGTTCCCCCTCTGTTTCAGGATTTCAAGGATGTCTGAAAATGAGACATCCTCAGAAGAGGACTTTGGGGATCCCTCCGACTCATCCAAGTCCGTATCTGATGTAGTAGACTCAGGGAGTCTAAATGTTTCCTCTTACATGTCCTCTTCTGGGGTTCTCCTGGCGGATCAGGAGAAGCCTCGGAAGAGGAAGATATTCCCAATGGGGAAACCTGAGGCGTTGGATCTCTGGGTCCGGGAGCAAGAGAGTGGGAGGAGACGTCAGCAGGCACTGTAGTGGGAGGAGCTGATGGAACTGTCCGTTGACTAAGCCCAGGGGCTAGTACACTCCTCATCACCTCGAAGGCTCCCCCGTCAGAGAGACCAGAAAGCTCCCTCTCCAAAGAGATAGGAACCCCAGGCCTCACCGAGAGGGAAGGCTCCGAGGCAGATGTCGGGGCCGAGCTCACCAACGCCGAAGCTCCGAGAGGGAGAACGGGGTCGGACAAGGTTCCGATGCCACTCGCCCCCTCGGAGCCGACGAGAGAGACTAGACGCCCGGATCCCTCCAATGAAGGTCTCAAGGAGGAAATAGGAGCCGAGGACGACGGAGCCGAAAAGGGTGGTATCGGCTCCGAAGTCACAACGGTACCAGTTCCGAGGAGCTCCAGCTCCGAACTCTGTAAGAGAGTCGGAGGAGGAATGCTCGGTGGATGTTGTATAGCTACCGTCTGTTGAGATGGGCTATGGAGTATTTGGGCCAATGCCTGAGACTTTAATAGTCTACTCACCACTCTCTCAAGGTTGTGATCAGATAGCCTGGATGACCGAGAAGATCGGCTCCGATGAGTGTCTGGATCTGGTAGCATCGGTGCCGGATGGAGCCGATACTGAGACTGACATGGAAAGATCGGCTCCGGCCGGAGCCGATCTCGAGCCTGGTGATGAAGGACCTGAAGCCGACAGCTTGGAAGCTTGAGCCGAAGGCTTAACAGGCTTCGAGGGCTTCCCCGGCACCAACTTAGTCGGGGAGCTCTCGGGCTTTAATAAGCCCCTTAATATAAGTTTATTTTTTCGTTCCTGCAGGACTCTTGGGCTGAAAGCATGACAGATAGCAGAAGAGTCCTGCAGGTGCGAAGGTCCCAGGCAATAAACACAAGAAGTGTGACTGTCTGTCAGAGACATCTTCTGACAGCACGAGTCACACTTCTTGAAGCCTGAGACCTTAGTGTCCTTCGACATAACTGTGTCGATGAACAACAGTAACACAATCACACACAAAAAACACTCAGTCCAACAAAATAATTTAAATTAATTAAATTAAATTACATTAACCAGGGAAAACACACAGTCACACACAAACAATCCCTGACAGGAAAAATTTAGGGAGGGGAAGGCCTAAGGCCTGACTACGGACAAGGGAATATTTAGTCAAAAAGAAGGGAACACTGACGGGAATAGGGCTAAGGTGAGTCGATTACTAACTAAAATATAATATATATATATATATATATATATATATATATATATAAAATTAAAGGGGGGTAGACTAAAGTCTCTGAAAAGTTCACTTACCAAGAGCTGGTAAAAGAAGGCACCTCGTTAGCGAAGCGGCAAACGAGATCTGAGTAATCTCCGCCTTGCATCATGGGATATAGGGTTGCCTCGAGCTGGTAAAATTAGCTCTCGAGCTTAGCAAGTGCCGAGTCGGAGCCGAGGATCGGCTCCGAACCCATCCAGCAAGAATGAAGGCGAGATTGACAACTTAACATCCTCCTTTTACCGGATAATGGTAAAGGCCAAATACAAAAAAACTTCACCTCCATATGTACCTAAACCTATAACGGTAGTGCTTATTAACTCATCTAAATCAAACAATATGATTTTTCTCCTGTTCAAAAGCTGCCCGTTCCCATTCTTCAGCTAACATAGATTAAAAAGGCAACCCCCTTCCATCTGTCTAAGGAAAGAAGTACCCAGGTATGATACTTGACTCAGCGATGAATTTTGCAAAACACACTGAAAATGTATTAAAGAAATCACTATCATACCTAAAGCTCTGATATAAAATCTCCCACATAATCATCCCCTCAGCCAGAGATATATTAGTTACGAATGTCCCAGAACTAAATATTGAATATGATCTTCCATTAATAATATCCCACTTAACATCAAATGCTCACAAATTACAGACAATACTAAATAAAATCTTTTGGTTTCACTCCGCGGTAGTGGTGCTGCAGTAGCGTTGTCGCCACACAGCAAGACGTTGTCCCGTTCGATTCTCAGCTACAGCGTCTTCTGTGTGGAGGCATGCGTGAATGGGTGTGCCTTCGTTGAAGGTTGTGCGTCAGGGCTGGTAACTCGGCACGTAAAAATCCACTACCAAACATTAGCGGACCGGAGTTCCACTGTGGCGACCCCTAACCGGGATAAGCCGAAAGACACAACAACAACTAGCTGACATTCGTACTCAGCACTGCCAATTATTATCAAGCTGCAAGTGGTTACCAGTGATCGACAAAGCTACTTCCCACTTTGGGTCACAACTATATAAAATAATCAAAGTCGTACAATGTCCCTCCCATTTAAAATGCAAACTCATGATCAAATAACATAATTGCTACGATGAAAACCTAACCTGATCTGACCCAAATTTAAAACTAAAGTAGGAGAATGACTTTTCCATGCTTGTACTGACATTTTCAAATAAAGAAATAAGGCACTCTCAAACAATTTAAAGTGAAGTTAAAAGAAAAAGAAGTTATGTACTTGCCATAATGTTCGATGTGAGTTGTTCAGCTCGCCTTCAATCTTACACATGGGTTCGGAGCCGATCCTTGGCTCCGAGTTGGCCGCTTTTCTAGCTGAAGATCTCAGAGTAGCTCAAGGCCAGGTCCCTATCCCATGATGCTCTCTGTCCTACTGCAGATCTAGTTTGCTGAACCCAACATAAAACAAATATAACCTAACAAATACTCCAACCGGAGTAAGAAGTCCCAGAACAAGACCACCAGACCCTAAGTCTACTCATTCTTCGAGACCCTAGAGGGGGAAGGCGGGAGGGAATGTAAGAATGAAGGCGAGATGAACAACTCACATGAAACGTTACGGTAAGTACATAACCTCTTTATGTGAAGTTGTTCAATCTCGCAGTTCATTCTTACACATGGGTAGCGTCTCAAGCACCCTAATCCTGGGTGGCTCAGGGGAGTATATTCCTGAGAACAGTGGAACCAAAGGAAGCCCTGTCCACTTTGTAATGAGTGATAAAGGTATTCAGCTTAGACCAAGTGGCAAGCTGCACATATAGTGTCCAAGGGCAATCGAGCCACATAAGCAGAAGAAGTTGATACAGCTCTAGTGGAATGCGCCTTCACGCCATGCTCTAATGGTTGGTTTGCTGAAGAGCATATAAATTTAATGCAGTCAGTTAACCATTTGGAAAAGGTAACTGTAGAGACTGGTAATCCTTTCTTAGTGTCAGCATGAGAGACAAAGAGCTGGTCAGATTTTCTAAATTCCTTTGTCCTGTCCAAATAGAATCTCAATTGTCTGTGGACATCAAGTTTATCCAACATGTACCCCAACTTATTAGAATGGTTACTGAAAAAGGTCGGAAGTTCGATAGTTTGATTCAGGCTAGTCTCGGAACATACCCTTGGAAGGAAAGAAGGATTAGTCCTCAGTGATGCTCTGTCTGGGTGACACACCAAATACGGGGGTTTGATAGAAAATGCTTGAAGCTCGGAAACTCTACGTGCTGAGGTAATAGCCAACAAGAAAATAGTTTTCCAAGAAAGAAACTTCAAATGGCAGGATGATGCAGGCTCAAAGGGGGGAAGAATAATCCATGACAGCACAAAATCTAGATTCCAGGGAGTAAAAGGTTGTCTAACAGGTGGCCTAAGACGAATGGTACCCTTCAAGAAGGCCCTACAGAATCTGTGAGACATCAAATTAGAACCTTCAATTCCGAGGTGAAAATTCAAAATTGCAGCCAATTGAACTCTAATAGTGGCAGCTGCAACACCTTCATGAAAAAGCTTATATAGGAATTCTGGGATACTAGCAATCGGGGCAACATAAGGATCAATGATATTCTGGGAGGCCCAAAAAGCAAATCGTTTCCATTTACTAGCATACAACTTTCTAGTGAAAGGTTTATGTGAAGATACAAGAATGTGCTGTACCTCCGAAGAAAATTCGTGTGACCTGGTTAGGTTGGGAATCGGAGCAGCCAAGCTGTCAGTCTGAGGGAACGAAGGGAGGGATGGAGGGCCCCTGACGAATGTGTCAGCAGGTCTGGAACTGGATCCAGAATCCAAGGTTCCTCCAGTTGATAGAGTCAAAGGAAGGGAAACAAAATCTGTCAAGGCCAAATAGGGGCTATCAAGATTACAGTCCTTCCCAGGCTCTTGGCTTTCTGTAAGAATTTCGGAATCAGGGGTATAGGTGGAAAGGCATATAGGAGTCCCGGGGGTCAATCGTGTACAAGCGAGTCCCTTGGACTGTACCCCGGAGGGGGATTCAGGGCAAAGTAGCTTCTGCATTTGGCATTCATAGGGGAGGCAAACAGGTCGCAGCAAGGCTGGCCTCATCTGCAGAAAATCAACTCTGCAACTTCGTCTTTGAGAGACCACTCGTGCGGTAACAGAATGGCTCTGCTCAGTTTGTCCGCTATCACGTTGGATTTCCCCTGGAATATGCTTTGCTATTAGAAAGAGCCCGGTGGATACCACCCACTGCCAAATTCTCAAGGCCTCTCAACACAGAGGGTAAGACTTGGTTCTGCCTTGCTTGTTGATTTACCAGACCAAAGACATGTTGTTTGTCTGTATCGCAATTGTCCCTAGAGGAAGAGAGTCGTGGAAGTGCTGCAATGCCAAAAGAACCGCTCTCACCTCTAGAACATTGATGTGCAACTTTGACTCTGTCTCCGACCAGGTGCCTTGGGCTGTTCTTCCCTGAAACCCCCCCCCACCCACCCACCCTAACAGAGAAGCGTCTGTGGTCACCGTGGCTGACGGCGGTGGAGAAACAAATTGTCGACCCACTGTAACTTGGTGGCTGGTCAACCACCAGCAAAGATCCTTCTTGTAAGAGTCTGTAATCATGATTAAGAATGACAAAGGAAGTTGTTGGTAAGACCATTGGGTGAAGAGTAACCACTGAAGAATCCTCATGTGCATACGTCCCAAAGGAACTGCTATGAGCGTAGCTGCCATGGTACCTAGCAGTTTCAGTACTTGAGCGGCCGGTACTTTTTTCTCGGCAAAATGTCTGAGACCTGGTTTCGAAGAGTGGTTATTCTGTCCAGGGGAAATTTTACTGTGCTGGTGGTGGTGTCTCGTTCTGCTCTGATAAAGGAGATATGTTGTGATGGCGACAACACAGACTTTTCGAAATTTACAGTGATGCCTAACTGAGTGCAGAGACTGAGAGTGTGATCCCTGGACAGAATTATTTGATGCCTGAAGGCGGTGGTAAGGAACCAGTCACCCAGATACAGAAACACTTGGAATCCTAGACACCTCAGGTGAGCCATAACCACTGCCATGCATTTAGTAAACACTCTGGGGGCTGTTGTGAGTCCAAAGGGCAGTGCTCGGAATTGGTAGTGACTGGCTCCCAGATGGAAACACAGATGATTTCTGGATAGTCTGGCTATTTTGATATGGTAGTACGCATCCTTGAGATATATAGTGCACATCCAATCGCCCATTCCGAGGAATGGGAGAATAGACTGAAGCGTGACCATCCAGAACTTCTTCTTTACTACTCAGATCCAAGATGTGCCTCCAGTCCCCTGTCTTCTTTGGAACTAAAAAGAATCTGGAGTAAGTTCCACATCCTATCTGGTCTGCTGGGACTGGATGGGTGACTCTTTTTTCCTGCAGCCTCTGGATTTTTATGGCTGTTTGATCCCTGAGATTGGGTGGAACGTCTGGGATTTTCTTCCGAACAGGTGAAGTTTCTAAGAATGGGATGATGTAACTTCTGGTAACGATGCTTTGTACCCAAGAATCTCTCTCCTAGCCAGGCATCTGGATACAAAGCCATGTGACCCCCAACTGCCTCCAGAGTAGGACAGTCGGGCCTCCTTTCAGGAGCGCTGATAGGGCTTAGCAAGGAACTGATCCCTGTCACCCTGGTTCTGCGGACCCCCTCTGCCACCGAGGCAGCGTCTTCCATTATTACCCCCTCCTCTGCCCCTGGAGGGGGGTTCACTACGTGTGATCTGGAAAGTTCCTTGGGACTTCCGGAACCACATTTTTCCACCTTTCTGCCCTTTGGGGTATGGTTTGGTAGTGGTGGAAAAACAGACTCCTACGGCAGATAGAGCCTTTCCTTCTTGGTCACACCTAGTGAGAGTCTCCTTGACCTTGGGCCCGAAAAGAGATGAGCTATCGAATGAGGTGTTGACAAAGGAAGACTTGAAGGCTTCCGCAAAGGAGCATAAGCGCATCCAGGAATATCTCCGAAGAGCTATTGCTGAACCCGCTGCCCGATTCGAACCATCAGATGCATAGGAAATGAGCTGCATGGACGAGTTAACTATGGAATTAAGGGTATTAAGCTGGGCTGTCACCTTCTCAGAGGCACCTCCATCTCTACTACCCTGCAGAGTATCTCCGAGCTCTTTTAGGAGATCTCTTTCAAGACAGGTAAAATGAGTCAAGTAGTTAAGCAATCGCATAGCAAGGGTCGCAGAACTAAAGATGTGTTTCCCGCACCTGTCCATCGTCCTGGAATCCCTATTAGGAGGATGGACAGTAGAAGAAGTTTCGGACATCTCTTTCTTGGTGGCCGCCACCACCATGGCATCAACCGGAACTCCCTTAGTGAGGAACATTTTGTCTTGGGGGGGCAGTGATAAACTTGTTGGGCCTCCGAGAGACCGGCTCCATAGTATCAGGAGACTCCCATGCCCTTCGAGCAACCAATTCCATTAGTTCATTGAAGGACGGAGTCACCCAGGAGGTGGAAGGTTGAGACCCAAAAGCCTTCAGGAGCACCGACTCATCCTCAGTAGGGCTAACGAACTGCCAGTCACCCCTCTGCTTAAAAACTTCCAGGATATCTGCAAAGGAGATATCCTCCGAGGGGGACCGTGGGGAACCTTCTGACTCCTCTAAGTTGGTGTCTGATGTCAAAGACTCCTGCAGGGAATCTAAATGCCTCCTCTTCCAAAGTTTCTTCCTGGGAACCTCATCAGTGGGAGCTTCTGGTGAGGTCTCAGTAGAACAAGGGTCACCCAATGGGGTTACCTGAGGCTCTGGGTCTCAACGCTTCATGGGGACCTGTAATGTAGAGGCAGAAAGCGGCACTTTAGGGGAGGAGGAGGAGGGCCCTGATGATGTGTGTGTCTTGGACGAAATAACCCTCCTCATAGCATCAAAGGCACCACTGCTCCGATCTGAGAAAGCCGCTGGTTCCGAAGAAGACAGCAACCTCCCTGGTGCAGAGACAGTGGGCTCCGAGCCAGAGGATGGAGCCGAGCTCATCCACGCCGATGCTCCAAGAGGAAGGGTCAGAACCGATGCATCTGTTCGACTCTCCCCCCTAGAGCTGACCAGAGAGTGTCGGCTCCCAGACTCTTCCAATGTCACCGAAGAAGTCAGGGTTGACGGAGCCGATAGCACTGGAACAGGCCTCGACTCTGAAGGCTCCACAATCATCAGATCCTCCTCCCCTGGCTCCAAAGGCCTGGCTCGGTTCAGTGGAGGAGCAGTCACAGCAGGTGCAATGGTCTTCGGCTTCGAAACCTGTTGGGTTGAAGCCGATAATAATTTAGCCAGTGCTGGGTTCTAGAGAAGCCTCTGCACCACTCGGTCCACATCCACATCAGAGAGGGTTCTCGAGAAACGAGTCAAAGGAGCCAAAGAAGCCACCGATTGAAGGATGGGAGACCTTAATGTCTTGGAGACTGGCTCCAAAACCGGGGACCGGCTCCGAAACACTAGCTCGGTGCACGGCTCCAAAGACTGCAGAGCAAGCGACTGCACCTTCATAGCATGGCTCCGAGGAAGCTCTGGAAGACTTCGACCCCTTTGACGACTTGGAAGTCTGGTCGGCCTTGTCCAAGGACTTTTGAAAATCAGGCTTCAGCAAGCCTCTAGCTACCAGCTTTCTTCTCTGTTCTAGCAGAACATGACTACTGAAAGATTGGCAGATAGAGCAATCCTCCTGGAGGTGAATGAGCCCCTAGCAATAAACAGAATTGACATGGGAGTCATGATAGACATTTTCTGCCCACATTTTGGGCATTTCTTAAAGCCTGATTTCTGCTTTTCTCCCTGATCAGCCATACTCACAAGAAAAAAATAGTACTCACCAATCAGTACAAATATTAAGGCAGTCTAATAACTATAACACACACACAAACACACACACACACACACACACACACACACACACACACACACACACACACACACACACACACACAAACACACCACAAACTCTATAACAACTGTAAAAACAGCACAAATCTACTATCAATTCTACTTTATAAAGACTATTTATCTAACCGCTAAATATAAGCCTAAATTAGCAGAAAAAAACTTAACTTTTAAAGAACTATCAAACACGCTAAAAATACTTAACTTTCTAAGCACTATTCAACACACTAAGGGATCGGGCACTCGTTAACTAACTAAAGCATGGCCAAATGCCTAAGAGCAGCCGCTCTTAAAAGGGATGAAAAACTCGTCAGCACAATGAAAACTGAGCTAAACAAAGGCTAACCAGCCAAACAAAGCAGTCTAATTAGAAAAACTGGAAAAACTTAGCTAAATTGTAGAATAAGTAGAAACATCTCCACTATACTGGCCCTAGCTCTCCAATGACCTCTGATCTGTTGCAGCGGCAAACTAGATCTGAGGTAGGACATAGAGCATCATGGGATAGGGACCTGGTCTCGAACTACTCTGAGATCTTCAGCTAGAAAAGCGGCCAACTCAGAACTGAGGAATGGCTCCAAACCCATGTGTAAGAATGAACGGCGAGATTGAACAACTTCACATCATTTGTTGACAGAATCTTCCCATGCCTGCTTTAAAGACAATAGCTAAATCTATGTAACTCTTCAATACCCAACAAACGTATATATTTGTGTGTGTGTGCGCGCGAGTCTATATCTATATTTATCTATATAGATATATATATATATATATATATGTGTGTGTGTGTGTGTGTGTCTGTGTGCGCGTGTGTGTGTGTGTACATATATATATATATATATATATATATATATATATTATATATATACATACACACACACATACATATATATCTATATGGGTGTTAATGTCGAAACACCCAAATGTTGACTGTCAAAATATCAACCAAAAACATTGACATGATTGCAAACACACTACAGGACATGCATCAAGCAAAACTAGGTGAACACAAAATTCTAAACTAAAAAAGATAAAATAAAATCTTGTTTTTTGCAGGAGGGGAAATCCCCTGCTAAGTAAATAAGCTAACTCCGAGATCACAGTGTTGTAAAAAAGGCATATTTCCCAACTTCAAGAGTTGTGCAGTCTTGCACACCTGTTGACCATCTGTGTAGTCAATCAAATTTTGTCCACTAAACAGATGTCAACCAAACATGGTTTTGACAATATTCAGCTTCCCCATACATACATATATAAATAATTTATGCCACCTTTTGAAAATACACTTATTTCACAGTTTGGCTCCATAATAGGTTTTGGAGGTGAAAATATCTGTGATAGTATTTTGCTAAATAAACATGAGATATCTTACAATTTAACTTTAAAAGAGTGGCAAGCTTTGAAAGTGCTGAGAAGTAGGAAGGATATAATAATAAAACCTTTGGATAAAGGGGAATAAAATAGTGATCATGAACATGTTACAATATTATAGAATGTGTATGGAGCCCTTAGAGAATGTTGATGTGTATGAAAAATGTGATAGGAATAAATATGAGCAAGCAGTAACTGAATATGAGAAAATGTTAGATAACAGTGTTAGGTTAGGCTACTTCACTGAGAAGGATGTTAGGGACAGGTTATTCAACCGAAACAGTGAGATAGCTGTTTTCTTTTGTTTGCCTAAGGTACACAAAAGTATGGAAAATCCGCCGGGTAGACCTATTATTTTGGCTTGCAAATATTTTTTACATAATATTGGTTTGGTATTACATAAAATATTGTTACCATATGTCCAGAGATCTCCAGTATATATACAACACAGTTTTGATTTTTTAAGGAAAGTTTCCCCCTTAACCTGGAACAAGGATAAATATTGGCTGGTGGTTGATGTTAAAAGTTTGTATACCACTATTAAGCATAGAGATGGGCTGGAGGCTATTGCATATTTTCTGGGTGATAGCCCCTTCTCTAACTTTGTAGTTGACTTGGTAAATTTTTGTCTTAAGAATAATTATTTTTATTTTGATGATGTACTGTATAGACAGAAACAAGGCACCGCAATGGGGGCAGCATTTGCCCCCATGTATGCCAATCTTTTTATGTCTTTTTTGGAGATTAAGTTTTTATTTAATTTGAATTTTATGAAAAAATATGTTACTTCTTATTTTCGTTTTATTGATGATTTGATATTTGTTTGTGAGGGTGGTAGGGATGAAGTTGATGAGTTTATGATGGAAATACATAGAAATCCTTTCGGCCTTTCATTTGATGGGCTTCAGAAAGGGAATAACGTGATATATTTGGACCTCGTTTTGGAGGGTAAGGAAAGTGAAGATATTTCATCAAACATACACAGAAAATTTGTCGATGGTAATCAATATTTACACGCTACTAGTTGTCATCCCCCCCCCATGTTTTGAAGGCTTTACCCTTTGAGGAAATATTACGTATCTCAAGATTATGTAGTGACAAGAATTTGTTGCTAAATGAGATAGGACAGACTAGAGATATGTTTTTGAGAAGGGGTTATGATCCAGTTATTATGCAAGAAGCCCAGACAAGAGTATGGGAAGAAACACATATAGGTAAAAACGTGAGAGGAAGTATCAACAAGTATAAGTACAATGACACCCATAGTATGTATGAAAGTAAAATAAATGATAGAAATGTAGTAAATCCAATTTACTGTGTGTCTGTTTATAATATTAAAAGTGAAGAGGTGAGGACATTAATAGAGTACTACTGGAAATACTTGTTGGAGGATAGATTTTTGGCGGGTATTTTGCCTAGAAAACCTTTTTTCTCCTATAGAAAGGGAAAACATTTGAGAGATATGATAGTACATGGTAAATTTTGTATGCCAGGTGTGAATATACTAGACATACCATCAGTTAGAGGAACATTATGTTGTAATAAGTGCAGCATATGTACACATATTGTGAATGTGTTCAATAATATAAATGGTGTTAAATTTGAACCTAGAGGCACCTATTCATGTAGAAGTAAGGGAGTTATATATGCCCTGAGGTGCCCATGTCAGTTACATTATATAGGGGAAACTAAACGTGAATTTCGTATCAGATTCATAGAACATTTAAGGGATATTAAGAACATAAGGGAAGACAAAATTATTGCTTTACATTTTAAAATGTTACATAATAGTGATGTCACTTTATTTCAGGGTACAATTTTAGAAAGAGTGGAATGTTTACACAATGATGAAGATGTATGGAAACATAAGTTATTGTATAAGGAAAGTATTTATATTTTAAAATATAAAACATTGGTGCCAAAGGGCCTAAATAATGAGATGAATTGGAAGTGTTTACTTTAAGGGGGTTATTTATTGTTTAATTATTAATTGAATGTAATTAATTATGTGGGATATAAAAATGTGTGTACTTTTTTGAGTGTTTGTTATTCTTTGAAGGTGGAGACACCGAAGCGCTGGGAAATAAACAGAGAATCTTGCATAGCTGTTTGACTTTTTGTTTACCACAGTCGGTGGTTTTCTTTGGGTCAGAGCTGTTTGTGATATATAAATAATTGTTTTTACAACACTATGGTGTGGGTCACCAGCCCTCAATACATTGTATAGTGCCTGACGTTTAATGTATTAAAATTATGTTTAACATGTCTATATTGTACTTATAGACATGTCAGTTGCCATTATTATCAACTTTTCATGGGCCCACCTGCTTTACTTATGTTGACAATTCATGGACCATTATTTTCAATTTCCCATACTGGGCCTACCTGCTTTTAATACTCTTTATATTGGCCGATACTTAATACATTTTAAGTTATTTGACCTTGTGTGCCACTACTGTTAATTTGCTCTATGGATGACACAGGTTGTGGCTGAAAATGATCTGTAGACCAGTCCATATATCTAGTTATCAAAATGTATAAATAAACAAAAAAATTAATGAAGATTTGTCTGTCTTAATTATGCAATTACTGGTTCAATTATGCTAATTTTAAAGTTGACTGTAATCAGCATCTGAAGAAGTACTTTTAAGTGTCAGTTTATAGATTGTTTGTGGTCTATATGATATTAAATATTTTATAGATTTGAATATACTATGGTTCTTGACTCTTTGCTGTAGTTTATGGACTTAGTCTGCATGGCAGTGTCCAGATTTAGCCGTATGAGCAGTACTTTTCTTTCTGATCATATTACAATGATCTTGTACATTAATCTTACCATTCTACAAAATATGTTGCAGGGCATTTATATCAACTTTATGTACATATGAAAATCACATTTCAGTAAATAAATGTTTAGTCCTTAAGAGTCTTTTGTTTAGCTCTCCAGCATCTTATAAGTCTGCTGATTTTTTAGTGGGCTTATGTATCTAAAATATCTAACTGAACTGTTTTACAGTGGGCATCTGCATCTCCATTTGGGTCGGTTCTTGCTACACTGAAACTGTACTTGAAGACATGGATTCAGAAGGTTCTCTCTGCTTCTTTTGGCTATCACAGTTCTCACATTCTCTAGTTTAATGCAACAGGACTGGTTGTATCTCTTTTTATAGCTTAATATTAACATAGTTGTCTTGCCCAAATGCATGTAAGTTTCTTCTACACAACTTTTGAACTTGCCTACAAACAGCAAAGGATTGTGGTTTGGCTGCTTTATCATCAAATTTAGCTTCAAGTCAGGGATTTTCCCATGGCTTCTATATTCTTATTAATTCCAGTCTGTAAATCTGTTACTCTTCAACAGTCTCTATCTACTATTTCCGCCCATGTTGATTTGTAGTAGTGTCACTGAAACGTGTAATTTGGTCACCTACATTCTACCTCTTACAAATTAAACTTGTGACAAACTGAATCCATACAATAGAAATGCTCCATTTTCCAAAAATTGAGATGACAATCCTCAGATATTTTGCTATTTCTCTTCTTTATAAGATTCTTCACAGTTCACCTATTTCTCTCTATTTGTCCATTATACTAAGGAGAATGTGGATTGAGCAGTATATGTCTGAATTTTCATTCACACTAACCTCCTGAATTCCTGACTTTAGTACTCATTTTTTTTCTTTTTTATGTGACGTATTTTCTTTATTTTAGACACATCATTTTCTCAGTTAATTTATTTAACTGTGTTCTAGTAAATTCATTTGATCTGCACAGATCCACAGCTTTTGAAAAGGTAAGGTATCAATTCTTGAATCAAAAATGATACTGTCTCTTATTAAAGAATTATACATTCCACAAAATTCATTGCCTTTATTTCTGATTGAACCATCAAAGGCAGGTCATGCCTACTCAACCTGACTGATTTCTTTGAGAAGGTCACCAAAGCAATAGATGAGGGAAAAATGGTTTACACTGCTTACATTGACCTGGCTGACAGGACCCAGGAAGTTAGAACTGGGGAGACCAAACGATGCCAGTCACAAGCAGAGTCCCTCAGGGATCGGTCCAGGGACCACTACTTTTTGCCATTTTCTTCTCTGAACTGACGGCCAATGTCAATAGCCTCTGGCTGACTAAATTTGCACATGACTGCAAATTAGAAGCTGTCATTGAATCACCCACTGACACAAATGTTCTCCAGGAAGGAAAGACACAGACAAACAACTGGAGTCAGAGCCATGGACTAAAACTAAACGCCAAGAAGTGCATAATAGTGTCCTTTGGGAAGTCATTCACCACCTGGTAAGTATCATATTGACAACACATCCCTAAGAGTTGACCCAGTAGTCCGGGACTTGGGGACACACAGACAGTACTCTAGCTTTTGACCATCACTTGTCTACAGCAGTGAGGAAATCATTTTATGTTGTGCAACTTATAAACAAAGGTATGGCATCTAGTTCCAAAGAAGTCATGAAGCCATTTTCCACTGTATTCAACATTCACCAGCTCTATCATTGACTACAATGCCCCATTTGCTATGTACCTAATCAGGCATATCCAACAACTGGAATGACCACAGAGGTTCCTCACTAAAAGAATACAGTGCATAAGTAACATGTCCTGTGCAGGCCACCTCAAAGCCCTATCCCTGTATTCTGTCTCTTAGATTGTTAAGGGGAGATCTATGCCTGGCATACAATGAATTGTCAGACCCCACTCTGATGGATCTCCTGCATATCTGCAAAACAAATGACACTGGAATTACCCATTCTAAAGACTTAAAAACCTTGCCTGTGATATAAATAGGACCTCCTGGAGAGACAGGTATATATCCCTATTACTACCCTTTCTCTGGAACAGGCTCCCCATCCATGTGAAACAGAGTTCCTCCTTAACCCAATTCAAGTGTAACTTCGACAACTGTATGGGGAAGAGGAAATTCATCCCTGGTTTGGCACCTGTGTCTCTAATGGACACATGCAGCTTATAAATGATTAATCTACCATACCCCTGTTTGTAAATGTTTCACTTCCAAGCTCCTGCTTACACTTATCAGGTGTACCAGAACTTGTCAGAGATTTGGGATGCGTGGCTAGGCTTAAAAAGGCCATTATGGTCATTAGCCTAATACATACCTGTGAAGCTATTTATATTCTTGGAAGAACTTTATAGTCTGCTGAAGAAAAGATTGCGAATAAACAGCAAACTTCTTCAAGGCTCACAATTATTCCTGAATCTCTTTCTAATTGGTGCTTCATTGTCTTTCTCCTCTGCAAGGAAAGTAAAAAACTTAAATGTCTTCAATGTTTCATCCCAGTGATATGCAGGGTTGTATAATGTTGTGTGTTTTCAGTCATTTCAGCTGATCTTCTTTCAGTAAAGAATAATTTAATTTTTGGAGCCAAAACTTCAGGTTTTCTACTAAATTTGCTTCTAGTGAAAAAATTCTTAGTGGCTGCAGCTGAACATTAGCCAAAGAAACAATTCTACTTCTATACTTCCAAACATACACTCTCTACTGTAAACATATTTCTTTGCTTCTGTACATATAGTTCTACAGTTCTGGAATTATTTCTTCACTTATGATATTTTTGTTTCTGGAGGCTTAAACAGCACAGACACATACACATTGTGAAACATCTATGCTGAGGTTTATATTCTACCGAAATAAATTTTACATAACTTGCATGGCACAGCTTGCAGACATCTGTGTATATATGTTGTTAGCTTTGAACCTGTAGACCATTTTATCTGACTCACCTATAAGGAATGATGGTGGTAATATGAGAATGATTACATATAAACAGGAATGATTGCAGATACAATAAAAAGTTATATAGTCTCCATAAGTAGGCATCTGTGTTGTCCATTTTAGCTCTTCATCACTGAATGGCTATGGATGTGATCCTTGGATCTGACTAGGCCACATACTACAAACTTTGTATCCAACTCTTGAGCTCCTTCCTCTACCCATAATCTCCTAGTCCAACATCTCAGATCAAGTTTGCTGCCATAAAACATTCATTAAGTAATTAAAGAGAAAATTACATATTAGAGTAGGGCTCAAAGCTGGAATGACAGATTCCAACAAAGAAACCATCACTCCAGAAGATTACAAGAAGGGGGAAGGAGGGGAGAAGTTGAGGAAGAATAAAAATGGACAACACAGATGCTTAGTTATGGTAAGTATTCTAGATCTGATGTTGTCCCCCAGCTATGTAAGTCTTTGGTGACCCTCGTGGAGGGATATTCTGGAGAACCACTAAAGCAAAGGCAGCTCTACTTTTTGAAATCAAGTCAAATTTATAATAAGTAATAAAGGTATGAGCATTGGACTATGTTGCTGTTGCATAAATATCATTGACAGAAATTCTTAATCAAAAAGCAATTGAGGTGGCCATGGATCTAGCTGAATGGGCTTTAGGTGTTCTTGGTAGAGAAAGGCCCTGTTGAGATAAATTCAGGAAATGCAATTAGTTATTCATTTAGGGAATGTAACTTCAGAAACCGGATAACCCAGCCAAGTTAATGAAAAGGAGATGAACAGCTGGTCTGTTTTTCTGATTTCTTTTGTACTGTGTAGAGAGAAACGTAATTGTCTATGCATATCAAGAAGGTGTACTATATATTTGCCTTTGTTTGAAAAAATTGGAAAGAAGACTAGTAAATTAATAGTTTGATTAATGTTAGATTCAGAAGCCACTTTAGATAAAAAAGAGAGGTTGGATCATAAAATAACCCTGTCTTTATGAAAGATATGTAAGGAGTCTTTGATGAAGGATCCTGGATTTCAGAGATCCTTATAACTGAAGTGCTAGCAACTAAAAAGCCTGTTTTCCAAGATATACACTTTAAGTCTGTTTTTGCTGAAGGATCAAAGGGTTTTTGAATCAGAAGGACTTTCAAGATGGCTGAATAGTGAGTAACAGCCTAATTCTAGCTCTCCCAGTGCGAAAACAGAAACTCATCAGAGAACGCCAATGGACGTTTGCATTTCTGGGTATCTTTCAGTAACTGGTTAGTAAGTGCGCAGTCGGGATGCCAGGAAAACAAAAAATACAGAAGACATGAAAAAAAATCAGCTACAAAAGGTGAGGAAAAAACACTGACAGGGAAAAGTAGTGTAGTTGTTCAGCAAAAAGTAGTGCAAGCTCCAGACATGACTTCCACTAACCTACAGGAAAGTATAAGACAACCGCACACAGACCTGATTAAAATAAACAAAACGCTGATGGAGTATATCAACTCAAGGAACAAATGGTTGGAAAAAGATGGACAAAGCTTTACACAGCTATTCAGATGAGGTGATAAAACTGCAAAAATCAGAGCATGAAATGAAGAAAAGACCGTCTGATTATAAGAGTGCTCAAGAAGGGATGTTTAAAAAAATAATGGAATTGGAGGGCAGAGGACGTAGGGAAAACCTGAGGATTTCAGCTGTACAAGAGAAGATGGAAGGAACAGACTACATTAATTTTATGAAAGTACAAGTAAGAAACTGGACTTGTATTCCACAGCAAGAGTTGTTAATTGAAGGGACACATCATGTGTATGGTCCAAACCTGGCTATGAAAAAGCAGCCTAGACCTTTAATAGTAAAGATGCAATCCTATCAGCAGAAGGAGATGATTCTGATGACATTGTGGCAGAAGAACAAAGTGCTAAAAGTGGGAGACAGCAGTATTTCTGGAGAATGATTACTCACTGTACACCAGACAGAAGAAGAGTAAATCTGTTCCACTATTCAGGGAATGTAGAGAAGAAGGCATGAGATTCAAACTACTATAGCCAGCTATTTTCAAAATATTCTTCCCTGGAGGGACAATATAATTTTTTTATAAAGTACATTTACCCCTCTGTCATCCCCTAAAGGGCCCATCTCTATACCAGAAGAATGCAAAGTTCCTGTAATCACGTTTGCACAGGTAAAAAACACACTATCCAAAGCCAAGAACACAGCATCCATGAAACCTGACGACATCCCAGGCTGTGTTCTACATGAACTACAGAACGAACTGGCACCCCACCTAAGTACCTTGTTCAATCATAGCCTCACCTCAGGCTATGTGCCCACTGAATGGTGCACAGCGACAGTTATCCCACTCCACAAAGGGGGAGCCACCACAGACCCCAGAAACTACCGCCCAATTAGCCTAACGAGCCTGGTCTGCAAGGCTATGGAGCGTATCATCATGGAACTTATAAACAATGACATTGGTAATCTCCAAACTCAGGACCCCACCCAGTTCGGGTTTGTAAAAGGTAGATCATGTCTCCTAAACCTGATAGACTTCTTTGAAGCAGTCACCAAAGCCGCAGACAAGGGTAAGGTGGTTCACACAGCCTATCTAGATCTCGCCAAGGCTTTTGACACCATCCCCCACTCTGGAATTATAGATAAACTCACTAAACTAGGTATAAATCCCTATGTCACAAGATGGGTTGCCAACTGGCTCACTGACAGAACCCACACTGTGAAAGTAGCAGACTCCAAATCCAGCTTCAGACCAGTGACAAGTGGAGTACCACAGGGTTCAGTCCTGGGTCCTATCCTGTTTGGTATCTACTTCTCTGAAGTACAGACCAACACAGAAGGTCTTTGGCTAACGAAGTTCGCAGATGACTGCAAACTAGGAGGCATAATCAAAACTCCAAAAGATGTGGACATCCTACAAAAGGGCCTTGCTGTGACAGATGCCTGGTGTCAAAGCCATGGCCTCAAGTTCAATGCCAAAAAGTGCATTGTCATTCCTTTTGGTAAAAACTCAGTACCCATGAACTACCACATAGGTGGTAGTCTACTTAACACCGAAAGTGTGATAAGAGACCTTGGGACACAGGTGGACAATAGTCTCTCCTTTGATAATCACATCGCCACAGTAATCAGGAAATCCTTCTATGTGGCACACCTCGTCACAAAAGGTTTCTCATCCAGGAAAAAAGAGGTCATTGTTCCCCTCTACTCGTCACTCATTAGACCCATTATAGAGTACAATGCCCCTTTTGGTATGTACCTCACAAGACATCTACAACAACTGGAAAGGCCACAGAAATACCTCACAAAGAGGATTACCGGCCTCAAAGAGATGCCCTATGCAGACCATCTCAAAAAACTGCAGCTTTACTCGGTTGCATATCGCCTACTCAGAGGTGATCTCTGCCTAACACACAAAGCTATGTCAAACCCAGAGCTTTAAGACATGCTCCACTTAAAGAAATCCCAATCCCTACGAGCTACACACTCTAGGGACCTAACCCTTGCCACCACAATAAACAGAACATGATGGAGGGATAGATTCCTGTCCCAGAGACTTCCCATACTCTGGAACAAACTACCTATCTATATCAAACAAAGCTCCTCATTAGCACTGTTCAAGAAAAATCTTGATGATTGGATGGGAGATAGGAAATTCACCCCGGGGATCACTTCTGTGGCTCTGCTCGACAGTGGCACAGGAAGATAATTTTCTTGGGTGGCGAAAGCCAGGGTACCTTTGGTTAGGCTTATATAGGCCCAAGGGCCAATAGCCTAGTACCTACCTATGAACCTATGAACATGCTAAGGAGGAAATACAAACATTTGTCCAACAAAAAGTGAGCTGTGAAACAGGAGATTCCACTTCTTGTTGTTCTGGTAATAAAGACCAGAGACAGACTGTGCCTGTGAAACCTTCTCCAATGTTTCAATGGAAATTGGTGAAGAGGAGGAAGGGAGCATGAAAATTGACTAGAAAAATCAAGACTATGTTGGAAATGAAGCAGAGACAGGATTTGGGAGATGAAGATGAATAAGTATAAAACTAGAAACTTGAAAATTGACAAATGTGGGATTACAAAGCAATAACTGTATTTGTAAAAAGTGACAGAGCAAGAAAATCTGGAAATATTAACTTTTTTGGACTTTGTTGGACTTATGGAGGACCCTAAAACATATGCCTTACTTCATGTCATTAATGTTCTGAAAAATACTTGACAGAGGAGAAGAGGTAGGAGAAAGTTAACTGTAAATAAAACAACATTTTTTTCTTAATAGTACTATTTTTATGGTGTATGACTTTCTTTGCATGCTATAAAATTCAAAAAAAAGAAGAAAAAAAAAAAAGAAAAGTCTGCGTAAAATAGCATGACAAAAGAAAAATGAATGCACTTTTTCTCATGCTTGCATGGGGGAATTACTGGATTAAGTCTCTTAACTTGATCTAGTAACATGTTTTAAGAGAAACCAAGTAAATGAAAAATAATACTGAATATTCTAATGCTTTTCTCTAGCAAATAAATGTATGTTTAGTAGCAATTTTGCATCTGTTCCTATGTCTCCATGGAGACAATCTGATAAAGAGAAATTGGCTAGGAGATAATGTTCTTTGAAAGCATTCAGGTGTTTCCAAGCTGGGAGAGCTATAAAGATGAGATGGGACAAAATAGCACTTACTGGAATTGGTGGCAATTCTGTATCTTCTTCTCATGTCTCCATGGAGACAATCTGATGGGGAAAGATTGGCTGGGATATAGTGTTATCTGGGAACATTTGACTGTTTTCCCAGCTGGGACAGCAATGGGGATGGGACAAAACAAGACAGGGCTTGGTAGAAGCACAGACTGCACCATGTGTCTTAGTATGGGATAACCTTTCTGTTAGGTTAACTCAAGTCGGTCAATGTGGTTGTCAGTTTGGGACATTTCCTCCTAGTAGGAGGATAAAACTTCTATATTTGAAGAAGTACATACTTTTGTGTACTAGTATTGTTAATAGGTTTTTGGGGGGTATTTCAGGATGTGTTTGCTTTTTTTTTTTTGAGGGCTTCCAATTAAACAAGTTTAGTAATATGTGACAGGCTCAAATGGAAATGACAAGAAACAACTGTATAAAAGTTCAACCTGCCAAACTGTGTATGCATGTAACAAAAAGCTGGAATTAGACATTTAACAAAAAAGCTGTTATACATAAAATGCAGGATAAAAACTTTTTAATACAATGATGATTTCTGTAAAGTCTTTAAATGTCAATGGTCTCACAGATAAATACAAAAAAGAAAGAGTACTGTCTATATTAAAAATGTAGATTGCAAAGAGCTACACTGACACACATGGAAAGAAATGAACATGTGAATTTGATAAATAAAGGTATTCAGGATGGTGTTATTCATTAGAATTCCAGGGACAAAGGAAAAAAAGGAGTACTTGTATTAACTGCAAGAGGAGTTCCAATAGTGATAGAAGAGAATAAAAAAGATAACAATGGTAGATTTATAATATAAGGGGCTATTTGCAAGGGATGAGGATTACAGATGTGTAATACTAAGGGGCTACTGGCAAGGGAGCATGATTACACTGGCATACATTTGTAGTCAACCTAAAATTGCTGTAACAGAGCTTAAGAGAATTCTGGGAGAAATAATCAGCTTTCAGCAAGGAATAATTCTTATAGGTGTGGACTGGAATTTGATTTGCAGCACTGAAGATGTGTCTGAGGAGCAGAAGAGATAACAAATGAAGGTATATTTTTGAAGAAATTTATGAAAATATTTGTCATGAAAGATGTGAATTCAGTACTAGGAATTCGGAGTGAATTTCCATATTATTGCTCAAGATACAAAATCTGAGCTAGGCTAGATAAAATTTATATTTCACAGGTACATGTGCATTTAACTGAAGGCCTTGATACAGACCCAAAAACTATTTCTGATCATGCAGTAATAATAAATAAAATAAAACCACAGGGTAATGAAATAAAATAAAAATGAGACACTGGCGCTTTCCCACCTATCCATTGAAAAGAGTGGAATTTAAGGAATGGGGAATTATTCAGGAGCTTTTAGGGAAGATAGAGATTTCTTCAGAAATTATACCTAGGGGGTGGGATAAAATAAAATGAGTTTAAAAACAGGGTGGAATAAAAGAAAGGGAGATCTGTTAAGAAGTAACTTTTAGTTATGTACTTACCATAACTTCGGATGTATGGGATCCATCTCGCCTACATTCATAACAGATGGGTTCGGAGCCGATCCATCGGCTCCGACTCGGCAACTAATACACTAGCACGAAGTCTCTCATTGGCTGGGCTACTCCCTATCCCAGGATGCACTACACCTGCTTCCCCAGATCTTGTTTGTTCACTTTCATACATCCATGCAAACACAGAAAAACTAGTAGACACTATAACCAACTAAAGTTCTTCAAGAAAGATCGCCAAGAAAAAAGGGACTACAGCTCCTCTAAATCCGAATGGAAGGGGGAAGGAGGGTGGGTACTTATGAATGTAGGCGAGATGGATCCCATACATCCGAAGTTATGGTAAGTACATAACTAAAAGATGTAATGGGATCCTATCTCGCCTACATTCATAACAGATGGGACAGCGTCCCTAGCACCTACATCCCGGGTGGCTCATTGGAAAACACTCCTGAGAACTGTGGAACCAAAGGAAGCTCTGCCTTGAGAAACCACATCCAATTTGTAATGAGAAATGAAAGTGTGCAGAGAATTCCAGGTTGCCGCAGCACAAATATCATCTATTGATAACTTGGAGTGAAAAGCTACGGAAGTAGCCATTGCCCTGGTAGAATGAGCCTTGACTGGAAAGGGAAGCTCTTTGTTAGCCTGTGAATAAATAAAAATGATACAATCTTTAATCCATTTAGATATGGAGGTTTTTGTTACTGGTTGACCCAATTTGTTCATTGCAAAGGAAACAAACAATTGATTTGATTTCAGCGTGTGGCGGTTCTATTCAAGTAAACGCAGTTGTCTATGTACGTCCAATTGATGCAAGGTATATTCTGCGTTATTAGAGAATTCTGGGAAAAACACAGGGAGTTCTATAGTTTGTTGAATACAGAAAGAGGAGGCCACTTTTGGTATAAATGAAGGGTTTAATTTCAATGAAACTCTATGCTTGTGAAAAATCAAATAGGGAGGATCAGAACAAAGAGCTTGAAGTTCTGAAACTCGCCTGGCAGACGTTATGGCTACTAAAAAGGCCGTTTTCCAAGACAGAAATTTTAAATCACAGGTAGCAGCTAGTTCGAAAGGACGGGCAGTTAGGGCAGCAAGAACCATATTCAAATCCCAAGGGGGGACAGGATGAGATAAAGGAGGCCTAAGGAGCCAAGCCCCTTTAAGGAAAGCCTTACAAAGTTTGTGAGACATCAATGAAGGTTCAAATGAAGCATGAAAATTAGAGATCGCCGCTAGCTGAACCTTAATGGTAGAAACTGAAGAGCCCGACTGAAAAAGGGAGGCCAGAAAATTCAGAACCTCCGATACTGGTGCAGTGAGAGGATCTATACCCCGTTCTTGAGCCCAGAAGGCAAACCTTTTCCATTTACTGGAATAAAGTTTGATAGTGGAAGGTTTATGAGAAGAAGACAGTATGTGGACCACGTCCGGCGAAAGGGCATTGTCTCGAACTAAGGATGGAAGTGGAGTAACCATGCTGCCAACTTCAGGGACCTGACAGACGGATGAAGCCTTCCTGAGTGATGAGTCAGCAGGTCTGGCACCGGATCCAGAAACCATGGACCTTCTATCGCATGCCTCTGTAGGAAAGGAAACCAAACTTGACGAGGCCAGTGCGGGGCAATCAAAATCATCTCGCTCTCCAGGTAAATGGCCTTCTGTATCACCCTCGGTAGGAGGGGAAATGGGGGGAAGGCGTAGAGAAGACCGGGGGGCCAAATGTGGGTCAGAGCGTCCCTGGGAATCTGTCCCTGAGAAGGGAACAGTGTGAAGAACTCTCTGCATTTCGCATTGTGAGGGCTGGCAAACAGGTCGCAGCAAGGAAAACCCCATCTGTCGAAGATTTTCGCAGTTATACTCTGGTTGAGGGACCACTCGTGGGGTAAAAGAATGGTCCTGCTTAATCTGTCCGCAATCACATTGGACTTCCCCGGTATGTGCGTTGCCATTAGAAAGCGGTTGGTAGCTACCGCCCAGTGCCAAAGTCTCATGGCTTCTCTGCATAGTGGGTAAGACCTGGTTCCACCTTGCTTGTTTATGTACCACACCACCGACATGTTGTCGGATAGGATAATGTCGGGCCTTGTGGGAGGCGTGATGGAGAGCTTGGAGTACCAATAGTACCGCTCTCATCTCCAGGACATTGATATGTAAATCGTTTCCTGGATCTGCCATGTGCCTTGGACCGACCTCTCCAGGTAATGACCCCCACCCTACCTGGGAGGCGTCCGTAGTCACAGTGGCAACGGGACGTTGAGGTATAAAGGGTCGCCCTGGTCGAGATTGGACTGGAGAAGCCACCAGCAGATCTCGGCGGCAACTTTCCGTGATCATGATTAAATGGTTCAAGGGAAGTTCCTGATAAGACCATTGAACCGACAGTAGCCATTGTAAAATTCGCATGTGAAGTCTGGCCAAGGGAACTAAAAGTATGGTTGGCCATCGAGCCCAACAGTTGTAGAATCCGATGGGCGGGGCTCTTAGTAGGGAAGACAGGATTTGACTTGATCTTGTAGGACCTGAATTCTTGCTGCTGGTAAAAAGGCGCGCATTCTTTTTGTGTCTAAGTCTGCGCCTATAAAAGTAATACGCTGAGATGGCTATAGTACAGATTTTTGCAAATTGAACGTGATCCCTAAGAACGGCCCAAGGTGAGCGTGGCTGGCGCCTGGAATAGTAGATGCTCGGAGGTGGCAGTAAGGAGCCAGTCGTCTAGATATGGAAACACTTGGAATCCCAGACTTCTCAGGTGAGCAGTTACCACTGCCAGACACTTGGTGAACACCCTGGGGGCTGTGGTGAGACCAAAGGGCAGTGCTCGAATTGGAAATGACTGACTCCAGGCGAGCGTAAGTGTCTCCTGGACTCTTGAGCTATGGGAATGTGATAGTAAGCGTCCTGGAGATCTATGGAGCACATCCATGCATCTTTTTCCAGCAAAGGAAGAATAGATTGAAGAGTGACCATTCGGAATTTGGACTTCTTCTGAAGCGATTCAATGAACTGAGGTCCAAAATGGGCCTGAAGTCCCCTGTCTTTTTTGGTACCAAAAATAATCTTGAGTAAGTTCCTGATCCGATCTGGTCGATGGGGACAGGCTGGATGGCACCTTTTTCTAGCAGCTTTGAAACCTCTAATGCTGCCTGATCCCGCTGACTGGGTGGTACGTCTGGGATTTCCCTTAAAGAAAGGGGGGGTTTGTTGAAGGGGATGATATATCCTCCGGTAATAATGCGAAGCACCCACTGATCGCTTGTTATGGATTCCCAAGCTTGTGGGTGCGCCAAGCGACCCGACTGGCTCCGGAGTTGCACAGTCGGGCAACAACTCAGGGATGCTGGTTGTATGAAGAACCATGAAAGGAATCGCAGTCTCCAGAGTTACGGGGGCCTCTGCCACCTCTGGGGCGGCGTCTTCCAGAATTCCCCCCCCCCTGCCTCTGGAGGGGGAATCACTGGGTGGAGTAGGGAAAGACTTCTGAGATTTTCTAAACCACATTTTCCCTCCTCTCTGAGCCTTGGGGTAAGGCCTAGAAGGAGCGGAAAATCGGGCCCCAACGGCAGTCAAAGTCTTGCCCTCCTGCTCGCACCGAGTTAGTGTGTCCTTCACCTTGGGTCCAAACAAAGATGACCCATCAAAGGCGTCGGAAGGAAGACTTGAAGGCCTCCATGAGCGAACACAAGCGTAACCAGGCTTGTCTCCTGAGGGCAACGCCTGTTCCGCTGCTCTACTGCCCCTTGACGCATATGAAATGAGCCTCATGGATGAGTTAACAATAGAAAGGAGGGTAGTCATCTGTGCGCCAACAGTCGGGGCCAGAGCCTCAGGTAGATTACCAACAAGGGAGTCATTTAGCTCTTTGAGGAGATCCCTTTGGAGCCTCGTAAAATGACATAAGTAGTTCAGCGACCGTAAGGCAAAGGCCGCTGAAGACAGGGTACGCTTCCCGTACCTATCCATGCTCCTGGAATCCTTATTAGGAGGATGAACAGACGTGCAAGCCTCTGCCACGTCCTGCTGTGTGGCAGAAGCCACCACCAAAGCATCTACAGGCACACCCTTTGTGAGAAACTCCTTCTGGGGGCTGACAAAATTTATTGGGCCTCGCAGGCACCGGTTCCACAGAATCAGGGTGTTCCCACGCCCTTCGAGAAACCAAATCAAGGAGTTCATCGAAGGGCGGAGATACCCAGGAGGCGGAAGGCTGGGCCCCAAAAGCCTTGAGGAAGACTGACTCCTCAGCTGAAGGGGTTTTGGCTTGCCAGTCACCTCTCTGTCTCAGACTCTCCAAGATGTCTGAGAAGGAGATATCATCCGAAGATGATTTGGGAGACCCTTCTGCGTCATCGAGGTCAGTATCCGATGTAACAGACTCATCTTGGGAGTCTACGTGCTTCCTCTTACACAATTTCTTCCTTGGGGGTTCGTCCGAAGCAGATTCGGACAGACCACCCGGAAGAACTGAACCGCCAATGGGGGTATCCTCAGGCCCCGGGGCCCCACTGCCGGGGAGCTGCAACACAACAGAGGCACCAGTCTCCAAATCTAGGGACGGTGAGGTAGAATCTTGCTGAACCGGCAAAGGCATGGCTAGCGCGCTCCTCATGGCCTCAAAGGCCGGACCTCCAGAATCCAAGGAGGTCACTGGTCTAGAGGCCACGATGGCACCAGGAATTCCAGCAGCCGATGCTCCGAGAGGAAGACTAGGTACCGAAGCACCCAAACCCAAAGTGTTCCCCTCGGCCCCGGCTGAAGAGGTCGCAGTGCCAAACCCTGAACCGGAGGACAGGGTAGGAAGCACAGTCGGAACCGAGAGGCCTCGAAGGGGTCTCTGCTCCGACCGTATGGCTCCGCTTTGTTCCACCACCACCGGCTCCAACGGCTCCGAAGAGGTTGGAGGAGGAATCGAATGTGTTGGAGGGGGGATCGGCTCCGAAGCTAACTGTGCTGGAGCCGAGACCAATTTAGTAAACACTGGATATTGGAATAGCCTCTGTATAACCCTATCCAGGTCCGAATCTGAAAGTCTCGATGATTTAGAGGAGGTAGACAATCGAGAAGACTTTCCTCTCGGCTCCGAGAGAGAAGGGGACCGGCTCCGAAACGGCTCCAATGCTATCGGCGCCGACTCCACCACAGCATGGACCACCATCGGCGCCGAAGGAGCCTTCTTCGGAGCAGAGGGGGAAGAGTCTGAGCTGCACACCTCCACCGGCTCCGAAGCCATTGGAACCGATGGAGGTGATTCACCTCTCGATACTCCAACTTGCGGCTCCGAAGGCAATGGAGCCGAGGCAGGAGGTATCGAGGCAGACCCTTCGACCCTCGGCCCCGAAGTCAGTGGAGCCGAGGAAGAAGAGGTCAATTTTGGCTTTTAGAAGGCGGCTCCGACGGACTTGTCGGAGCCGACGATCTTTTCTTTTTGGAAGCAACAGGTGGATCTAAGGCTTCCTCAAAAGAAGGTTTAATAAGCCCTTTCAAAATTAACTTGTTCTTGCGTTCTTGAAGAACTCTAGAGGAGAACGCATGACAGACGATACAAGTCTCTTGCAGATGTTTCGGTCCCAAACAATAAACACAGACTGAATGACTGTCTGTAATGGACATTTTATAATTGCACCGAGTGCATTTTTTAAAACCTGACTTTTGTTCCTTAGACATGATACAGGCCTCAACAAGTAAAATTCTATGGAAATCTTACTCTACCACAACAAGTATAGCACTATACACAAATTGCGCCAACTGAAAAGCGCGAGACACACTGGCGCGAGTACTGGTGAAAAGTTTATCTCACAACAATCAGTAAATAGAGAAAACAAGTTAAACGGCCCAAAGCCCTCTAATTTAAACGGGCTTTGCCCGAAAAACAACTAACCAAAAGTTAATTAAAACCTAATAGCACTCAAAGGTAGGGCAAAGGCCCTCTAACTTAAACGGGCCTTGCCCGACTGAATAAAATAAATTTTTTGGAAAACACTCAAGCACTCAAATAATAAGGAATAGCTGTTAAAACAGCTGTTTGGTTAATATAGACAAAAAACCCCCAGGTCAAAGACCAATAAGGTAAAAAGAACCACTTAGCTCCAGCCAAGTCGAGACCACGTCCAGCTTGTTAAGCGGCAAACGAGATCTGGGGAAGCAGGTGTAGTGCATCCTGGGATAGGGAGTAGCCCAGCCAATGAGAGACTTCGTGCTAGTGTATTAGTTGCCGAGTCGGAGCCGATGGATCGGCTCCGAACCCATCTGTTATGAATGTAGGCGAGATAGGATCCCATTACATCAAGAATTATTTAGCGGGACTGACAAATGTTAAAGTATTGCAGAATAGGGGGAATCTCATAGAACAAGAAGAGGAGCAACTGCAGAATGCTAAGCAGAATATAAAACAAGTAATCTCCATGGTATCCCCGAAATCTCAAACAACCCACTAAACAAGTATAGTGGGTCCAAAAACAAAACAGTGTAAGAAACATCTCTGTGTGGAATATTTTCAATCCATATATATCTAGTTAATCACTGTACATTAATCAGATCAGATAATGGTATAGAAGTAGCAAACTTAAACTCATCCTAAGTGAAAAAATAATAAAAAGTATATCATTTGAAATATTATACAGAATTACTAAGTATTCAAAAGTTATCCAAGCAGGGTAGACAGTCTGTTTCCAGTCAAAAATCCTTTAAGTACACAGACAAGCGATCCAAGTAAAACAAAAATAACAGAGTAATAGTTTCCTCACACGCTTTCTAACTATATATACACTTTTTATCAGGCAAGGGAGTGGTTTACTGTGTTGTAAAATGAAGTGCTATTGGTATACATGTTAAATTTACATCCCTTCCCCCATCAGTGTGACATTCGAGCTGGCTCTGCCCTACTTACTAGCTGTCATAATAATATAACACTTATTGTTGTCTCACTGTTCTGAAAGACTGATCGGCAAATATACAGAGCTGAGAATATTTTTTTGGTTTTAAAGTTTGTACTGTTAGTTTTTGCTTAGATCTCTGTTGAAACTGTTTTGTCCCACCCAACCTCCCTATTTTTGGTTTGTAGTTTAAATTTGGTGGCTTTTGCAGTTGCCCGCCCCACTGTAGATTTGATCTGGGACACTCCCCCGTCCCTTCTCTTTACCACATTCTACCTAATAAACTCTTTCTGCACTTGCTTTTAGTCCTTTTTAATTTAATTGCATTTTTAAACTGTTTTTGGTCTAATATTGCTGCATACTCAAGTGTGCTAGCTTGCACTGCATGTGAATTGTTTTTACTACTGTTTTTGCTACTTTTCTGTAAAAAAAAAAAAAAAACTGTAAGCCTGTTTCCTACCTTTCCTGTAACTAGTGTTCCAGATACAGATTTGCTGTATCCAGGACTGTATGTAAGCTTCTGAGTCCCCCAAGCCTTTCTGTGTTGGAGGGAAGCCTTCTAGCTTATCAGTGGGAGTGGTAAGCACTAGGTAACCTGTCTACCACATAAGTAGTGGTTCTGGCCCAGAATTTGTAGTTATTGGCCGTTTGGGCAATCTCTTCCATCTCTCTCAACCTTCTGATTTGAAAGCCTGTATTTGCACTTGTTTCTGTCCTGTAACTCATCTAGTGCAGATACAGATTCTTAGTTTTAGCACTTAAATTTGCTTGTTCATGCTCAGCACTTGTTCAGAACTTGTAAGCACTAAATAACGTACTAATTACTATAGCACTCTATCTTTCTCATTACCTAGAGGAAAACAGTTTTTGTACTTACTTTTCTCACTTGCTTAGAGAAAAACAGCTCTTGTACTCACTTTCCTCACTTATCTAGAGGAAAAACCCTGCAACTCTGTTTTTGCGTGGTCTTGCGCACAGAGCAGTGGCAGGCAGCGCCGGTTAGCTGGGGTATACTATTCCCGGCCCCACAAAGTCTGCACTGTAAATTTTCCCTTAGAACTAGGCAAGCCTCAACTCAAGTGCTTTAGATCAGCTGCTCTTATTGCTGCACTTGCAAAACAGAAATCAGCACTTGTCCTAATCTCCTAGACAGCACTATTATAATATAGCATAAGACCCGCAGGACTTAAGTTCAATTTACTCTTCAAAGCATGTCCAGAGGTCAGCTTCAGGTGTACTCTCCAGTTCATCTGGTGGAATTGGGCATCCTGAGGCAGTGTCACAACTGCCTCATGTATACAGACAACCCTCTCCTCTTACCTCTAGGCAGAAACACTTGTGAGAGATGCAAATACACAGCCAGACTGGAGGCTAAGCACTCTCAACCCATGACTGTAACAGACAGTCAAGAGGATAAGGGACACACTTGCATCACACCACCTGTCACATATGAATCTACAAAACAATCACCGGCAAAACATATGCATAAATACACAAAAACATATTCGGAGGCAGTAGGTACCAATCTGAAAAAGAAACAGTGCCCTCCAAAGCAGACAAGCAAGCAACCTGCACCTGCAAACACAAGCCAGAAAACACATAATTCACCTCAGCAGTGTGCTCACAACAGCCCTTAAGGCAAAACACCATACCTAACAAGCTAGTAATAGGAGACTCTATAGTAAGGCACACGGATGTTCCACTCACTAGGCTGAACAAGGAGACGGTTACTGTCAGCTGCCTCTCGGGTGCTCGGATCCGCCACATAACACAGGCACTTAGGTCACTCCAGAACAAGTACAAGTATGACGCTGTCATTGTACATGTTGGTGTGAATGATCTAAGACGTAGCTCCCTGGACTACATGAAAAGAGACATTGAGGGGCTCTCTGATCATGTATCCCAAGCTGGTATGACCCTGACCTTGAGTAGCATACTACCTTCACCTAGAATGATACCACAATACAAAGACAAAATGATCAATTTCAACAATTGGCTAAGCTTCTGGTGTCATCCTAAGGGGATCCAGTGTCTGTCTGCCTCGGATGACATGACAGACAAGCCTCACTGTTTTGCCAGAGATGGGTTGCACCTGTCACCCCTAGGTTTTCGAATACTGGAAAAGGTCTTGCCGTTCCCATAGTGCCTTTTTTAGGCAAGGCTCAAAGGACAAACCAACCATCGTAACCAGCACAGGTAACCAAAAACTAAGGGTAATGCTACTCAACGCCAGAAGTCTCAACCTCAAAATGCACACACTCGAGGCTCTCCTTAGCATGGAGAAAATCGATGTTTGTGCAGTGACGGAAACCTGGTTCAAGGCTCAAGAGAGCACCCCAGCACTGCCAGGTTACAATTCATATCATATCTTCTGGCCTCAGTTACCGGATTGCAGTACAAAGGGCGGAGGTGTATCCATATTCATCAAGGATACCCATATCTCCAGGTTAGTAGCGCAGCATGATGCCCCAGAGATCATCCATGCACAACTATCAGGAGGCAAAACCACATTTCAACTCAAAGCCGGTTATAGATCGCCCATCATGTCCCAAGATGCTCACTCTGCATTCCTTGAGACATTGGAAAATATAAAGGTCCTACCCAACACCATAATCTTGGGTGATTTCAACTACCCTGGTATAGACTGGACGAACAACTCCTATGCTCAGCGATTCATAGAATTTATAAATTCAAATGCCCTTGAACAACTAGTATGTGCCCCCACTAGAGGGGACAACATATTGGATTTAATCTTCACAAATATGGGCGCCCATTGTACCACTCCCGTTATCACCCCCTCATTGGTCAGATCCGACCACAAACTGATAACCCTGGACATCCTCACTCCTCCACCTCCCCCAATCAAAGAAACCATAGTCAAAAACCTTTCCAAAGCAAACTTCAAACTACTTGCATCCAAAGTGGAAAGCTTCACTATTCCCTTGCAGAAGGATAATGATATCCAGGATGCGGAATCCTACACCACGGCACTCTATATGCATCTTCAGGATTGCATGGTCTGTGCTATCCCAAATAAAACCAAGACTCCTTCCTCAAGCAAGAAGAAACCAGTCTGGTGGACCCTGGCCATAAGCAAACTTTACAATAAAA
Source organism: Protopterus annectens (assembly GCF_019279795.1). Lineage (NCBI taxonomy): Eukaryota > Metazoa > Chordata > Ceratodontiformes > Protopteridae > Protopterus > Protopterus annectens. Next base: position 1,992,802,247 of record NC_056729.1, on the reverse strand, counting down.
GGAGGAGACTTATACAAAAAAAGGCCAAATCTCAAGTAGAAAAATCATCCCTGATCAGCATTAGTAAGAAATTGAGGGCCCTCATCAAGTCAACTAAAGCTAATTTTGAAAAGAAAGTTGCCAAGGATACCAAGGATAACCATAAGGCCTTCTATGGCTACATTGAAAACCTAAATGGCAACGCTCAGGTCTGTTCTGAGCTAGTACAAAATGGAACAAAATACACTGACCCTTCTGACATTGCCAACATCTTGGCTGACAGGTTCAGTGCAAATCCCCCCCCCCCCCTCACCACCTACAGGGCCTATTACCATTCTAGGGGATTGTGTAAGTCCAATTATTACTGATACATTGGTTAACAAGGCTCTATCTAAAGCTAAAAACACTGCCTCCATGGGACCAGAGGGTGTCCCAGGCTGGGTCATACGCGAGCTCCAAAAGGAATTAACCCCGCATCTTAATACCCTGTTCAGTCTCAGCCTCTCCACAGGATATGTGCCCATAGAATGGCGCACGGCAATGGTGGTCCTGCTACACAAGGTTGGGGCCACAACTGACCCTGGGAACTACCGACCAATAAGCCTGACCAGTCTGATCTGTAAGGCTATGGAGCGAATCATTATGGAACTCATAAATGGAGAGATTGGGAACCTCCAGTCGCTGGACCCCACACAGTTTGGCTTCGTCAAGGGCAGATCATGCCTCCTGAACCTGGTGGATTTCTTTGAGACAGTTACTCAGGCTATAGATAAGGGAAAGGAGGTACACACGGCTTACCTTGACCTTGCTAAAGCATTTGACACCATTCCCCATTCAGGTATCATTGATAAGCTCACCAGCCTGGGCATAAACCCTTACGTCACAAGATGGATCCCAAACTGGCTCTCAGACAGATCCCATAAAGTAAGAGTAGCGGGATCTATGTCCAAATCCAGACCAGTAACGAGTGGTGTGCCTCAGGGCTCTGTCCTGGGGCCCCTCCTGTTTGGCATATACTTCTCAGAAGTACAGGCAAGCACGGAAGGGCTGTGGCTGACTAAGTTTGCAGATGACTGCAAACTGGGTGCTATAATAGAGTCTCCGGCCGACATGAAGATCTTCCAGAAGGGCCTAAATGAGACTGATGCATGGTGTCAAAGCCATGGTCTCAAGCTAAATGCAAAAAAATGCATAGTAATCCCCTTTGGGAAAAACAGAGTACCCGCAAACTACAACATAGGAGGTAATCCCCTGAAATCTGAAGAAGAAATAAGGGATCTAGGGACCCAAGTAGATAGTCAGCTTTCCTTTGATAACCATGTTGCCAAAGTGGTTATAAAATCCTTCTATGTGACCCATCTGATAAAGGGTTCGCATCAAGATCTAAGGATGTAATGGTGCCACTCTACTCTTCCCTCATCAGACCCATTATTGAGTACAATGCACCAATTGGAATGTACCTGGCTAGACATCTCCAGCAGCTGGAGAGACCACAAAGGTACCTAACCAAGAGGATTACTGGCCTCAAACAGTTGCCCTATGCAGCACGATTGAAAAAGCTAAGACTGTTCTCTGTTGCATACCGCTTTCTCAGAGGTGATCTCTGTCTAACGTACAGAGCCATGTCCAACCCAGAATTGTTGAACATGCTCCATCTTAGCAAAACCAAATCTACTCAAGCTACACGCTCTAGGGATATAAACCTCAGCACAACAATGAATAGAACATGCTGGAGGGATAGATTCCCTTCGCAGAGACTTCCCTTACTATGGAACAGGGTCCCGATCTACATAAGACAGAGCCCCTCACTATCACTCTTCAAGAGGAACCTTGATGAGTGGATGAGTAACAGAAAGTTCACACCGGGGATCACACCAACAGCACTACTAGATAGGGGCCAAGGGTACTAGCTGCTAGTACAAGGGTCTAGGGAACTACTAAAGGGGCGGTGAATACTGCACAACGTGGCTGGGCTAATATATGCCTTCAGGCAGATAGCCCAGTACCAACCTATGAACCTATGTACTTTAAATAAAATTAATGATGTGGTACCTCTTATTTAACCAGATTATCAAGTCTTGTGAGGAAACTACTACTCTGTTATTTTTGTTTTACTTGGATCGCTTGTCTGTGTATTGAATAAAGGATTTTCGACTGAAAACAGACTATCTGCCCTGCTTGGATTACTTTTGAGTACTTAGTAATTCAGACCCTGCTTGGATTACTTTTGAATACTTAGTAATTCTGTATAATATTTCAAATGATATATTTTTATTATTTTTTTTTACTTAGGACGAGTTTAAGTTCGCTACTTCTACTACCATTATCTGATCTGATTAATGTACAGTGATTAACTATATATATATATATATATATATATATATATATATATATATATATATATATATATCTATGGATTGAAAATCTTCCACACACAGAAGTTTCTTACAGTTTTTTTTTTCTAAATAGTATATAAAGGATTACCTTGATAATATGCATCAATTTAGAAAGATTGCTGTTAAAAAAGAAGTTATGTACTCACCATAACGTTCCATCTGAGTAGGTACTTCATTTGTCTGCAACCTGTGGGTATCGGATCCGATCTCGGATCCGAGCCGGCAACTTCACAAGCTACAAGATCCGAGCTCCTAGCTCCTCCCCCCTACCCATAATCCCCTGCCACTAACTGTAATACCTCAGATCGATTTTGCCCAGTCTAAGTCATAACCTCAACAGAGGTATACTGAAGACCTAACCTCAAGACAGCAATATTTCAGGTGACCAGAAAAACCCGAAAAAGGGTTAGAGGGATGGCAGGGGGGGACGGTTGCAGACAAATGAAGTACCTACTCAGATGGAACGTTATGGTGAGTACATAACTTCTTTATCTGAAGTAGTTACTTCATTTGCTCTGCAACCTGTGGGACAGAGTCCCCAGCTACCTAGACAATAACCCTGGGTGGCCTTATGGAAGGATATTCCGAAGCACCACGGAGCCAAAAGAAGCCCTACTTCTCGATATCATATCCAGTTTATAATGAGAAATGAACGTATGAGAAGAGGACCAGGTAGCTGCTGAACATATGTTGTCCAAAGGAACCCTGGACAAGAAAGCTGCTGAGGTGGCGACGAACCGGGTAGAATGAGTGTGTATTCCCATAGGAGCTGGTGTGCCTGAAGATACATACCCCTGAACTATACACTGACAAATCCAATTTGCTAGGGTCATTTTAGAAATGGCCCTTCCCCTGGCTGATTTTGCAAAGGACACAAACAACTCATCAGACTTGCGAAAATCTTTAGTTCTGTGCAAGTAAAAACATAGTTGCCTGTGTACGTCCAGTCTGTGCAATATGTACTCTCCTTTATTCTGAAAATTTGGAAAGAACACGGGCAAATTGATTGATTGATTGATATTCGATTCCGAAGCCACCTTAGGTAAGAAAGACGGGTTAGTCCTGAGAGACACTCTATCTCTGTGGAAAATGAGATAAGGGGGTTTCATACACAGTGCTTGGAGTTCCGAAACCCTCTTAGCAGAAGTAATAGCTACCAAGAAAGCCATTTTCCAGGACAAGAATTTTAAAGGAATTGAGGCTGCAGGCTCAAAGGGTGGACTCTTCAGGGCTTGCAAGACTAGCGTCAAATCCCATGGGGGCACCACCGTTTTCACTGGAGGTTTCAAAAGAAAGATGCCCCGCAAGAAAGTTTTGCATAACTTTGTGGATGCCAATGATCCTAGTCCATCTCCCACATGAAAATGGGAAATGGCTGCTAACTGCACCTTAACTGTAGAAGCACTTGCTCCCTGCCGAAAAATCAGTGACAGGAAGTCCAGGACTGTCGGAATAGGAACTGTAAAAGGATCCAGGTCCTTGTCTGTTGCCCAGATGGAGAAGCGTTTCCACTTGCTATTATATATCTTCCTGGTAGCCAGCTTATGAGCCACTACCAGAATGGCCTTCACTGGTGATGAGATACCGGGAGTCCTAGCCATCAGTGGAACTGGATCAACCAAGCCGCAAGCTTGAGGTTTACCAGGTTCGGGGTTTGACATCCTGCGGGATGTGAAATCAGGTCTGGAATGGGTTCCAGTATCCAAGGGGGAGTTAAACTGTGAGACCGCAGGTATGGGAACCAGACCTGGCGAGGCCAGAATGGGGCTATGAGGATAACTCTGCTCCCCAACCGAGAGGCTTTCTGTATGAACTTCGTCATAAGCAGAAGGGGAGGGTAAGCATAAAGAAGACCAGGAGGCCAAGCATGAACAAGAGCGTCTCTGGGAGTCTCCCCCTCGGGGGGAAGTATTGCTTAGTACTCGCTGCATTTTGTGTTTAATGGAGAAGCAAAAAGATTGCAGCGAGGCCAACCCCACTTGCGGAAGATCTGCTTCGCAACTGATGGATTGAGAGACCACTCGTACGGAGTGAGAATTATCCGACTCAGTTTGTCCGCTAATATGTTGGACCGTCCCGGAATGCGTGTTGCTACTAGAAAGCGGTTGGTGGATATCACCCATTCCCACACTCTCATAGCCTCTCGACAAAGGGGATAAGACCTGGTTCCCCCCTGTTTGTTTATGTACCAGACTACCGACATATTCTCTGTCTGGATTGCAATAGTCCCCAGAGGAAGAAGGTCGTGGAGAGCTTGCAACGCTAGAAGCACCGCCCTCATCTCTAGGACATTGATATGCAGAGCGGTCTCTAGGGAAGTCCACGTGCCTTGGACGGTTCTGCCCGAACAATGCCCTCCCCACCCGAGGCGAGAAGCATCCGTGGTCAACGTGGCTTGGGGCGGGGGAATCACAAATGGTCTCCCTTGCCTCAGCTCTCGAGAGTGAAGCCGCCAAAAAAGGGAATCCCTGCAAACTCTGCTCAGTGGAATCGGGGAGCTTAACGGGTGGAGTAATAGCGACCACTGAACCTGGAGGATCCATTGTAAAACCCGCATTCGCAGGCGTGCATGAAGGGATAGACCGATTGCCGCTGCCATAGACCCTAGTGCCTTCAGGACTAACTCTGCCGCAGGAGCTTGGTTCTGAAGAAGAGTAAGCACCTGAAGCGACAAGTTGCTCAGCCTGACCGACGTCAGAAAGGCTCGAGAAGCACGGGTATCCAATCTGGCCCCTATGAACTCTAAGACTTGTACGGGGCGAAGGAAGGATTTTTGAAGGTTCACTGAGATGCCTAGACTCTGGGCAAGAGTCAGAGCGTAATCTCTTGCAATGCAGAGTTGATGCCTGTTGGCGGCGGTAAGGAGCCAGTCGCCTAGGTATGGGAAAACCTGAATGCCCTGAAGTCTCAGGTGGGCTGCAACTACTGCCATGACCTTGGTGAACACCCTGGGGCTGAGGTGAGGCCGAACGGAAGAACCCTGAACTGATAATGACTGGCTCCCAGCCGGAAGCGGAGAAACCTTCTGGATCGTCTGTCCATCAATATGTGGTAGTACGCATCCTTGAGGTCTATAGAGCACATCCAGTCGTTCTCCTGCAGTAAGGGGAGAATTGTTTGAAGTGTGACCATCTGGAATTTTTCCTTGGGGATGAACAAGTTCAGAGCGGACAAGTCTAGGATGGGTCTTAGGTCCCCTGTCTTCTTTGGCACTAAAAAGAACCTGGAGTAATAACCCAATCCGGACTGATCTGGGGGGGATGGGCTGGATGGCTCTTTTTCTTAGCAATTTCGAAACTCTGAAGCCGCTGCCTCCCTCTGATCGGGTGGAACATCGGGGAGGCATCTGCTTGTAGGGGGAAGGCTTAGGAAGGGAATGGAGTAACCTCTGGATATGACGTGGAGCACCCATCGATCTGTCGTAATGGACTCCCAATTTGACAGATGCTCCGTCAACCGCCCCCCGACTGCCTCCAGAGATGGACAGTCGGGTAAGCCCTCAGGGCTGCTGCGCGGGTCTGTCTGAGAAAGGCTCTCTAGACCTGAAATTACGCGGCCCCCCTCTGCCTCTGGGCCAGCGTCCACCTTGTCCTCCTCTGCCTCTGGAGGACGAGGGGTCCGAAGCTGGATGGGATTGCTGAGACTTGCGGAACCACAGCTTCTTTTGTCCCCTCTGATTCCTTGAGAAGGATCGTTGAGGATTAGAGAAGCGGACCCCAACGGCAGACAGCGTCTTCCCGTCCTTCTCGCTTTGGACCAGCGTTTCGCGAACGGTCTTACCAAAAAGCGAAGACCCGTCAAAGGGAGCATTCGTGAAGGACGCCTTGAAGGGTTCTGCGAAATCGCAAAGGCGGAGCCAGGCGTGATGCCGCAAGACGACCCCGGCTCCGCTGGCCCTAGCGGCTCCCTCCGTTGCATGAGAAAGTAGCCACATGGACGTGTTCGATATGGATTTTAGAGTGGCCATACGAGTCGAAAACACATTCTTGTCCTCGACCGACATAGACTCCGGGGGGGCTGCAGCGTATTCCTTAATCAAGTCTCGCTGTAGCCTAATGGTATGTGCCATATAATTCAGCGCCCTCACAGAGAAGGTCGCTGAAGCAAACATCCGCTTCCCAATGCGGTCCAGCGCCTGAGATTCCTTTTCCGGCGGGTGGACCGAAGAACTCTCTTGGGCGAGTTCTCTCTTCGTGGCAGCCACCACCAACATGGCATTGACCGGAGACCCCTTGGCCCACGACTGTCTATCTGATGGGGGGCTAAGGACTTTGTCGGGCCGTCTCGGGATTGGCTCCACGGTGTCGGGCTCCTTCCACGCCCTGGTAGTAATAAGGTCTACCAGGGGGTCAGCCGAAGGGGACACCCAGGAGGTAGACGGGCCCGCCTCAAACGCCTCCAGGAACACGGATTCATCCGCGGAAGGTTTTTGGGCAGACCACCCCCCTCTAATACACAACATCTCCATGATGTCTCCAAAGGAGACATCCTCGGGGGGGTGATCTTGGGGAACCTTATCCAAATCTGTGTCTGTGGTGATGGACTCAGGGGAGTCCAGGTGCCTCCTTTTACACCTCCATTTACGAGGGACCTCCTCGGTGGGACTGTCCGAGGAGGGCTCGTCAATGGCTTCCTGTTCCTCCACGGGAACCGGCTGGAGGGCTTGGGCAGGCTGTCCAAATGGACGGATGACGGAGGATAGACCCATATGCAGCGGGGGTGCGGGAGGATCCAAAGCCCGGACCGGGGACCTGGAGGACCTCGACAGCACCCTCTCCACTACCTCAAAAGCCGAAGGAGAACTACTCTCCCCAGGCTCCGAGAGCAATCTCCTCGGCTCTGAGGTAGGGACCGGAGTCGGAGCCGATGCGGTCGGATCCGAGAGAGAAGTATGCTCCGACCTCAACGGCGCTGAAGACACATCAACTCCCCCGGATCCGATGCTCGGCCCTCAGCACCAAGAACTCGGATCCGAAATACTCGAGGGCATGGTCGGCGTCGAAGAGACCAGAGCTATCGGCGCCGACGAATCCCCGGCTCCAAAAAGGGCCTGGATCCGATGACTCCAAAACCCAAAAACGGGTTGGAGAAGGAGTGATCGGAGCGGAGACAGACGCCGCACTCCCCCCCTGAGGCTGGGGAGGCAAGAGTACCCCATCTGCATTTGGGTCTGCAAGAATCGACGCATCATCCGGTCCATATCTGCATTGCTGAGGCTCCTGGTCGACCTGGAGGAAGTCGTCGAGGCAGGCCGGGAGGGTCGCCTCGACGACCTCGAGTGAGACCGGTACTCCCTCTCTGGCTCCGGCAAAAAACGAGGCGAACGGAGCCGAGAGGGGGAGGATCCGGAAACCCTCGAGGGAGAGCTAGCCAGCTTAGATGGCGGGGCTGAGGGTTGAGTCTCAGCCCGCCTTTTTTAAGACCTGTGTCTCTCCTTATCTTTGTGCCTCTTCTCTTTAGAGGAAGAGGCACCAGAGTCCCCCAAACTCAAACCCAAATCGGGAGGTTGAGTCCCCAGTTGAGCGGGGGGAGTGGAAGGCACTGGGGCTGAGGAGACAGCCTGAGCCTTGGAGGGGGAGGAAGAAGCAGCCGAATCCTGGGGGAGCAAGCCCGCCAAGATCAGCTTATTCTTCCTGTCCCTAAGTGCCTGGGGGTTAAAGGCTGCACAGATTTGGCAAGCCGTTGATAAATGGGCCACCCCCAGGCATAAAACGCACTGAGTGTGGCCATCAGCAGGAGAAAGCTTATGGCCACACTCAGTACACTTTGAAAAAATAGCCTTGGGCCCTTCAGCCATTACCACAAATATACGCACACCCAAACACTAAGTGGGGGAGGGGTGGACACAGAAAACTAACACTACTACACAAAAAAAAACTATTTAATTAACTATACTGACTATAGGGACACTAAACAAACACACAACAATCAAACTCTGAGAAAAAGCTTTTCTCTAAGAGAAAAAGGAACAGTCTCACCAACTTAGCTAAGGAGCTCTTCAAAAAGTAGCTGTCTTCAGCCGCGGCAAAAACTATCTGAGGTAATACAGTTAGTGGCAGGGGATTATGGGTAGGGGGAGGAGCTAGGAGCTCGGATCTTGTAGCTTGTGAAGCTGCCGGCTCGGATTCGAGATCGGATCCGATACCCACAGGTTGCAGAACAAATGAAGTAACTACTTCAGATCAACTGTTTTCTGATAACTCTAGAGCACAAAAACTTTGAACACAACAACTTCGGCAACAGAAAGTAGAAAGGTCTGTCACCAAGCTTAGGGAGCCTATAACAATGAAGATAACAAGAGATCCTGTAGCAGTATTAGAAATCTTTTGGCAATTCTATGAATATCTATATACAGCACAGAAATATGGAAATCAAGAAAATGTACAAATGGATATGTTTAATGAGGAATTAAATATGCCAAGGTTAGAGGTAGATGAGGCTCAATTTCTAACACTTAGGATAGGAGAAGATGAGATAAAAATGAAAAATGGTGATGCATAACCAGTAGACAGGAAAGTCCCCAGGAATAGATGGTATTCCTGTGGAAGTCTGGAAGCTAGGAGGAAAAAAAACTGATAAAGATCTGGAAGGTTGTTTAACAATATTTTAAGAGAAGGAGAAATACCAACATCCTGGAAGAAAGCAGTGGTAGCTATAATGCCTACAGAGGGTAAAGATCCATCAGATCCAGCTTTAGGCCTATTTCAATACTAAACCATGCTTATAAAGTGTTTATGTCTATAATGGCTAAAAGAATGGCAAAAGTGATGCCAAAATTGATATATATGAATCAATGTGGTTTTATGGAGGGAAGGCAAACATTTGACATTAACAGAAAACTGATGATACAGAGGGAAGCAGAATGTAAGATAATACCACTGCAGTTGGTGGGCCTTGATGCAAAGAAAGTATTTGACAACGTAAGCTGGGACTTTATGAGCAGAGCAATGAAAGCATTTACATTCCCTGATAAAATTATAAGGTTGATTAAGATATATGAGGGATCAGAGGTGACAGTTAAAGTGGATGGGTTCCTCTCTGATATTTTTTTCTGCTTGAGCAGAAGAACCAGGCAGGGGTGTCCTCTTTCCTCTTTGTTATTTGAATTCTACTTAGAACCACTGGCAAAGAAAATAGTAGACACAGAAATTGAAGGATATAAACCCATCTACCTAGTATTTTACCATTCTATGTCTGCCATGTGTTACCCACTTACTTACTGCCTTACCTCCTCTTCTACAACAATTCATCGCACTAACTTCTTCTCATGTACTTACATTAAATTTCATTCCTGCCCTACTTCTGTTCCATCTTTCTCCCTTCTTCCTCTTCCCCCCTCTCAACTCACTACTCTCCTCTCTTCTACTCTACTCTCCAGTCTTCTTTCCCCTCTACATTATTTACTCTAAGTACATACTATTCACTTAGGTGTCCTGACATTCCTCTACCTGATGTACTTGTACATAACCTTCACACTGTTTGCATTATTGTAGTGTACTTATTTGATTTGATCAAAAACACTATTATTTTCTAAACATTGTTATCTATATAACTCAATATACTTTATGATGTTTATAACTTTTATGATGTGTATAGCTTGTATTTTTTCCAATAATGTTGATCTCTGGAGCTTTTTTTCCCTGGGTCTCCACTGAAAATGTACTCTCACTCAGTTGGACTAACCCAGTAAAGAAATGATAATAAATAAATAAATATAAATAATTGGTATGCTACTTAAGAAAAGCTGGCTTTACTTGCAGATGATATTATTTTATATGTAAAAAAAAACAGAAGAGGACATTACAGTGTTATGGGACATTTTGAGACAGTTTAAGATTTTTTTGGGATACAAAATTAATGAAGCTAAAACAAAGGCAATAGCGGTAAATTATGTACCCACACACAAATTAGTTCATCAATATCCATATTTATGGGGACATAATAAAATGAAGTATTTAGGAGTACAGATTAAAAATTATTCCTGTGTAGCAGTTAAGGATATGTGGGAAGAGACTAAACAAAAGATAATACAAAAACTGCAAAACTGGAAACTCTACTATATGGATATGGATAGTAAGATACAAGTGGCTAAAATGTTTTTAGTCTCTTTAGTCTTATACACAGGTCAGGCATACTTTTATCGACCAGAGGAGACATTGTGGAAAGCAATTAATAAAGAGCTGAAGGATTTTATCTGGGAAGGGAAAATGGCAAGAGTCAAGTGGGATAAGCGGATTCTTCCAATAGAAGAAGGCAGATTGAGGTTACCTGATTTGAGTATTTCAGAGTTACACTGTTAAGGCTGCTATAAATACCACAAGCAGACATCTATAATCAAAAGTGGAAAGGGATGATGACGATATGGAGGAAGCTCAAGAAACAAGTAGAGACTGGGATTTTGGATGCAGACCTTTAAGGAGAATAACAATAATCATACAGAATTATTATATTCTAAAGTAGCAGAAAGTATTCTAAGAACTAAGCCAAAATGCGAAGGAGAAAGGGGATTCTGCCGATAGGGATGACTACAATTAGGGATACAGACAATAGGCATGAGGGGGCTGGAATTTAATGGAGAAAATTGGCAAAAGAACCAAGGTATTGGGAAGAAATAACTAGAGAGGTAAGAGAACAGAATAGGAAGACCACAAGAATTTATTTGGACTGCAGGTTAGAGATTGCCTTCCCTATTAAGGATTGATATGACAGCATAGGCAAACAGGGGGTCCTAAACAAAATACCAGCACTGGCAGAATTTTTAGTAGACTCTAGAATAGAAGTTACCATTAAAAAGGAATAATTAGTAGAGCATATAAAATATTGCATAACTGTAAGAATCAATCAGAGGAGGTTAGAAAGGATTGGGAAGAGAGACTGGATAAGTAATTCACAAAGAAACAATGTGGGGATATATGTGTCAACCAAATATGCAACAAAATCTAGACGATTAATGATTTTTGCTTGGAAATGTTTACATAGATATTTTTATATTAAAAGTGGACTCCAAAGAATTTGTCCTCAGGTAGACAGCAAATGTTGGAGGTGTGCTGAGGAAGAAAGAGGTAATATATTTTCTGGGAGAGTAATGAGTTACTGGACTTTAAAGATTCCCTGCAGACTACTCTATCAGAGGTACTGGGTAAGCAAATTGGTGCAACTAGAAAAATTATTTTTCTAAGCTATGATACAGAATTGGAATTGCCTAGACATAGTACGGCCTTGCTGAGTCTAATTATGGTGGCTGCCAAAACAGCAATTACTAGAAAATGTAAATGAAAATCTAAACCAACTGCACTTGAAATAGTGAATAAAGTAACGGATATAAAACAATTGGAACTGGGATCTTTAGAGAAAGGTAGGAACAAATTAAAAAGGAAAAAAAAATGGAATTGTGGGAACAATACATACAGGGTATAAATGAGTTTGAAAGAAGGCAGGATTTAAGTGAGTTATGTAATGTTTAAGTGACAATGATTGGGTAGATTGTAAGTGATGTATAAATATTTGCAACTAGAATTGTGTCAGTATGGTTTGTGATCTGCGATGCTTGCAGCTAGAATTATATCAATATGGTTTGTTTTAATTTATATAAATGTGTGATTGCCTATGTCATAAGTGACAATTTAATAAAGATGTTTCTTATTAATTAATTAGTTTATTTTTTATTTTACATTTGTTTACCGGGAAAGTCCGACTAGACACAAGTCCTTTTTCAGTGGAGACCCAGGGAGAAAAGCTCTATATAAAACATGTTAGTGTACATAAAAAGAAGTTATGTACTCACCATAACGTTCCATCTGAGTAGGTAAACTTCAATTGTCAGCAACCTGTGGGTATTGGATCCATATCGGATATGAGCCGGCAGCTTCAAACAGCTAAGATCCGAGCTCCAAGCTCCTCCCCTTACCCATAATCCCCTGCCATCCCTCTCTGACCTCAGATCGAGTTTGCTATAGTAAAACAGCATATTACAACAAAGGATCACCTGCAACTCCTAACCTGGTGTTATCCAGAGAGAAGGACAAGGAATCCTTCTAGGACGCACTATAGGTTAGGAGGATGGAGGGGGGGTTGGTTGCTGACAAATGAAGTTTACCTACTCAGATGGAACGTTATGGTGAGTACATAACTTCTTTGTCTGAAGTAGTTAACTTCATTTGTCCATCAACCTGTGGGACAGAGTCCCCAGCTACCCAAACTTGGGGGGGTCCCTATGGCAGGATATTCCAGAGCACTGCAGAGCCGAAGGATGCTCTCCCTCTGGAAATTAGATCCAACTTGTAATGGTTAATGAAAGTATGGGATGAAGCCCAAGTGGCTGATGAACAAATGCCGTTCAAGGAGACTCTGGAGCAAAAGGCAGCAGAAGTAGAGATCAATCGGGTAGAATGCGCTTGGACTCTTTCAGGTTCAGGTCTACCAGAATTCTTATATGCAAGAAGTATACATTGGGAAATCCATCTGGACAATGTAACTTTTGATACTGGTTTGCCCAAAGAGGGTCTTGCAAAGGATACAAAGAGTTGCTCAGATTGCCTATGTTCAGCGGTCCTGTGCAAGTAGAATCTCAACTTCCTATGTACGTCCAGAGAATATAATTTGTATTCACCTTTGTTTTGATAATTTGGAAAGAAAACTGGTAAATTAATAGATTGATTAATACTGGGCTCAGAAGCAACTTTGGGTAGAAAGGAGGGATTGGTCCTGAGGGAAACTCTATCTTTATGGAAGACCAAGTACGGTGGTTTGGCGCAAAGGGCTTGAAGCTCCGAAACCCTTCTAGCCGAAGTGATAGCAATGAGAAAGGCCGTCTTCCAAGATAACTACTTCAGATCCACCGAGGCTGTGGGTTCAAACAGAGGGCCGGTCAAGGACTGGAGAACAAGGGTTAAATCCCACAGAGGGACTGCGTCTTTCACTGGAGGTCTTAAGAGGAAAGTGCCTTTTAAGAAAGTCTTACATAATTTGGAAGATGCTAAGGAACCGAGGTCACTTCCCACATGATAATGGGAAATTGCAGCTAACTGGACTTTGACCATGGAAGAGCTAGCACCTTGGTCGAATAAGGTCGACAAAAATTCTAACACCGCTGGGATGGGAGCTGTAAAAGGATCCAAATTTCTATGCTCCGCCCAGATAGTAAAGCATTTCCATTTGCTGTTATAAACCTTTCTTGTAGAAGGTTTATGAGCGGCCACTAAAATAGCCTTAACAGGGGACGAGATACCGGGAGTCCTAACTATTACTGGAACTGGATCAGCCAAGCAGTGAGCTTGAGGTTGTCCAGGTTCGGAGTTGGTAAACCCAATGGGTGAGAGATCAGATCGGGGTGGGATCTAGAATCCATGCAGGATTCACTAGATGAAACCATAGATGTGGGAACCATGTTTGACGAGGCCAGAATGGGTCTATGAGTATTACTCTGCTCCCCAACCGACGGGCTTTCTGCAAGAATTTTAGCATTAGGGGAAGAGGGGGATAAGCATAAAGTAGACCGCATGGCCAAACATGCACCAGAGCGTCTCTGGAGGATTCCCCTGGTGGGGGAATTAGACCGAAGTAGTCGCTACACTTTGCGTTCGAAGGAGACGCGAAGAGATCACAGCAAGGTTGACCCCACTTGAGGAAGATTTGCTTCGCTATTCTGGGGTTCAGACACCACTCGTACGGTGAGAGGATGGTTCGACTCAGCCTGTCTACTAAGATGCTCGACCGACCCGGAATATGCGTCGCTATGAGAAAGCGGTTGGTGGAGATCACCCATTCCCAAACTCTCATGGCCTCTCGACAAAGTGGGTAGGATCTGGTTCCCCCCTGTTTCTTGATATACCAGACCACTGACATGTTGTCTGTCTGAATTGCAACTGTTCCTAAGGGAAGAAGGGCTTGGAGTGCTTGCAACGCCAAAAGCACCGCTCTCATCTCTAGGACATTGATATGCAATAAGGTCTCTGACTGGGTCCATGTGCCTTGGACGGTTCTGCCCATACAGTGCCCCCCCCACCCTAAGCGAGAAGCATCCGTGGTCACTGTGGTTAGAGGCGGGGACATAGAAAAAGGGCGCCCTATCTGGAGGTCCAGTGATTGGAGCCACCCGAGCAGGGAATTCCTGCAAGCCCTGCTGAGGGGGATAGGTGCACTCAGCGGGCGTAGCAGGAGGGACCATTGAACCTGCAAGGTCCACTGTAGTACTCTCATGTTTAAGCGCGCTAAAGGTAGCAGATTAATCGTGGCCGCCATGGAACCTAGAGCCCTCAGAACCAATTCCGCTGGAGGAGCCGAGGATTGTAAAAGGGCCAGTACGTGGAGCTTCAGGGTATGAATCCGGTCCGGAGTTAAGAAGACTCTCAATAGGTTTGTGTCTAATCTGGCTCCTATGAAGTCTAAGATCTGGGTTGGATGAAGGGAAGATTTGTTGAAGTTGATTGTGATTCCCAGCCGAGAGGCCAGGTGGAGGAAGTAATCTCTGGCTGAACATAGTAGATGCCTGTTGGGGGCGGTCAGGAGCCAGTCGTCCAGGTAGGGAAAGACCTGTATACCCTGGAGTCTCAGGTGGGCCGCTACTACTGCCAAAACTTTGGTGAACACCCTGGGGGCTGTGGTGAGACCAAAGGAGAGGGCCCTGAACTGGTAGTGACTGGCTCCTAGCCGGAAGTGGAGAAACCTGGACCATCTGTCCATCAATATGTGGTAGTACGCATCCTTGAGGTCTATTGAGCACATCCAGTCATTCTCCTGCACGAGGGGGAGAATGGATTGAATGGTGACCATCTGGAACTTTTCTTTGGCCACTAACAGGTTCAGTAAGGACAGGTCGAGGATTGGCCTTAAGTCCCCCGTCTTTTTTGGCACCAGAAAGAACCTGGAGTAGAAGCCCGATCCGGACTGGTCTAGGGGGACTCGCTGGATCGCTCTTTTTTCTAGCAGCTGCTTTATTTCTGTGGCTGCTGCCTCCCTTTGATTGTGTGGGACATCGGGGAGGCTCCGGGCTCTGGGCGGGGGATTCAGAAAGGGGATTTTGTAACCTCTGGATATGATTTGAAGCACTCAGTGATCTGTTGTAATGGACTCCCAAACTGCTAGGTGCCTCGAGAAATGCCCCCCGACTGCCTCCAGAGTGGAACAGTCGGGTAACCCTTCAGGGCTGCTGCACGGGCCGATCCGAAAAGGGTTCTCTTGACCCGAAATTCTTTGGTCCCCCTCTGCCTCTGGGACGGCATCCACCTTGTCCTCCTCTGCCTCTGAAGGACAAGGGGTCTGGAGCAAAACGGGACTGTTGAAACTTCCGGAACCACATCTTCTTCTGTCCCCTTTGGTTCCTGGAGAAGGACCTCTGGGGAGCCGAGAAGCAGACTCTGACGGCAGACAATATCTTCCCGTCTTTCTCGCTCTGGACCAGCATGTCGCGGACGGTCTTGCCAAAAAGCGATGAGCCGTCAAAAGGGGCATTTGCGAAGGATACCTTGAAGGGTTCCACAAAGTCGCAGAGGCGGAGCTAAGCGTGTCATCTCAAAACAACGCCCGCTCCACTAGCTCTAGTGGCTCCTTCCGTAGCATGGGAGAGGAGCCACATAGAAGTGTTTGAGATGGACTTGAGAATAGCCATTCGAGCTGAGAACACCTTCTTGTCCTCAGTCGACATGGACTCTGGGGGCGACCCGGTGTATTCCTTGATGAGATCCCGCTGGAGTCATATGACGGTGTGCCATATAGTTCAGCGACCTCACCGCAAAGGTAGCTGAAGCGAGCATCTGCTTCCCCAGGCAGTCCATCGTCCGAGACTCCTTGTCGGGAGGATGGACCGAGGAACTCTCCTGGGCTAGTTCCCTCTTGGTGGCAGCCGCCACCAACATGGCATCTACAGGAGCACCCTTGCTCCATACCACTCTATCAGTGGGGGGCTAAGGATTTTATCCGGCCTCTTTGGAATAGACTCAACAGTGTCCGGTTCCTTCCATGCCCTGGTAGTGATGAGATCTACCAGGGGATCAGCAGCAGGGGACACCCAAGAGGTAGATGGGCCTGTGTCAAATGCCTCCAGGAACACAGACTCATCCAAGGAAGGCTTTTGGGCTGACCACCCCCCTCTAATTCGAAGCATTTCCATAATGTCTCCGAAGGAGACATCCTCGGGGGGTGACCTTGGGGAACCTTCCCCTTCCTCTAAGCCCGTGTCTTCTGTCAAAGACTCAGCTGAGTCCAAGTGCCTCCTCTTGCAATTACGTTTGTGAGGGACCTCCTCGGGGTGGCTGTCCGAAGAGGCCTCACCAACCACATCTTGTTCCTCTAAGGGAACCACCTGGGACATAGGTGCAGGCTGTCCCTGGGGCCGGGTGATGGAAGGTAGGCTCATCTGAGAAAGAGTGCAGGGTTGATCCATAGTCGGAGCCTGGGGCCTGGAATCCCTCGACAATACCCTCTCCACTACATCGAACGCCGAGGGAGAACTGCTCTCTCTAGGATCCGAGAGCAGCCCCCTCGGATCCGATGTGTGGATCGGGGCCGACGCAGAAGCAATCGGATCCGAAGGGCCAGTATGCTCCGACCTAGACAGAGCCGAAGACACAATGACCCCTCCATATCCAAAGCTCAGCTCTCGGCTCCGAAGAGCTCGGATCCGAAAAGGGACCCGACAAACTCGAGGGTGCGGTCGGAGCCGAAGTACGAAGCACTATCGGCGCCGAACCTCCCCCGGCTCCAATGCAACCTGGATCCAAAGCCTCCAAACCCCGAAAGTGGGTCAGAGAAGGAGCAATCGGGGCGAAAAAGGGGGTCGTGCTCCCCCCCCGGAGGGGGGGGGGAGGCATGAGCACTCCCATTTGCAGCTGGGCCTGGAGGAACCTACGCATCATCCGGTCCATATCTGCATTGGACAAGCTTCGGGTGGACCTAGATGAGGCTACCGAGGCGGGCCAGGCTTGCCACCTCGATGACCTCGAAGGCAACCGGGTCTCTTCCTCCGGCTCTGGGGAGAAGCGAGGTGAATGGAGCCAGGAAGGAGAAGGCCCGGAAGCCCTGGGAGAAGCTGCTTGTTTAGCCAGCGGAGCCGAGGAGGAAGACTCGGCCCGCCGCTTGTGGTGTCTTTCCTTCTTCTTTTCCCGCCTAGCATCCCTCTCCTCCTGGCCTAAGGTGGGAGGTTGAGTCCCGGCCAGAGGAGCAGGGGTGGAAGGGGGCACTTCCGCGGCAGGTGCCATCAAGGGAGAGGAGGTCGAAGCCAAATTCGGGGGCAAAAGTCCCGCCAGAATCAGCTTCGATCTCCTGTCCTTTAGAGCCCTGGGGTTGAAGGCTGCACAAATAGTGCAGCCTGAGGAAAGGAGGTCAACCCCAAGGCACATAACACACCGAGTGTGGCCATCCGCCGGGGATAGCTTATGGCCACACTCGGTGCATTTAGAGAAAAAGGTTTTTGGGGCCTCAGACATAGTTAAACTAAAAAAAAAAAAAACAACACAAGGCCGAACACACACGCCTTCACACACACGGGGAGGAATGAACTACACTAAAAATTAACCAGATAATATTAAAACTAAAGGGGTTTGAATACAAGGGCAACACACAACACAACAAGCAATATTACACTACAGAAAATTTAGAAAAGCAATATTTTTCTCACAGAAAGACTAACTCCCACATCTGGAACTCGTTCAAAGCTGTTGAGTCAACCGCGGCAAACGAGATCTGAGGTCAGAGAGGGATGGCAGGGGATTGTGGGTAAGGGGAGGAGCTTGGAGCTCGGATCTTAGCTATATGAAGCTGCCGGCTTGGATCCGATATGGATCCGATACCCACAGGTTGATGAACAAATGAAGTTAACTACTTCAGATTTACATTTATAAGTTCAACTTATAATAAAATGCTGTGTACCCCTTGACAATATGCAAGTAATCATTACAGAGAAATGCATACAAAAGAATATAATAAGCATTGTTAGAGTCAAAGGAAGGGTAGATTAACCCATCTATAGATTACAATCAGTAGATGTTATGTACAAAGATGTAAAAAGAGAGGGAGAATTATCCTTAAAAGTACTAATTCCTTAGCAACAGAGAAAAAAGTCTAAACAGGAGTAGTACAAGTGCATAGCCATGTTTTAAATAAGTGAGTTTGTAGTTTTTTTTTTAATGTGATAAGGTAGTGGTTGATGGTATATAAATAGGCAGTGTGTTCCAGATTTTGGCTATATGATTTGAGAAGAGGGAGTCTCCTACAGCATTGTTGGCTTTGGTTACATTTATCAGGAATTTATTGCTAAAGCAAAGAATGCTGCTACTGGAGTATGGATGTAATAGATGTTGAAGGACAGGGGTTTTCTCTGGTTGGTTGAGGATTTTATGGGCCATAGTTAAGTTAGTAAGAGCTGAGGAAATTCCAACCAGTTAAGTTGCTTGAGTGCTGTACAGTGATCTGACTTGAAGGGAGAGTCTGGCAAACTTGACAATTTTGTTATAACAGGAGTCTAGTTTTGCTAAATCAGCTTTTCTTAGGTTAGTGAGAATTGGTGAGGCATACAGAAGAGTTGAGATAAGATATATTTATACAATAGGTGATTTTGTGTTTTTTGTAAGATACTGCTTATGTCTCTACAGTGTACCAATTTTTTGTGCACTTTCTTCATGGTCTGGGAAATATGAATTTCAAATATCAAGCGATTGTCTATCACAACCCCCAAAAGTTTAGTGTGAGCTATGGGTGAGATGATAGTGCTGTTCATGGAAATAATGTTAACTAAGGGTATGAGCACAGTAGGTCTTATAGGATGAAAAAGCATGAGCTTGTTTTTTGGGGGGTTCAGAATTAGCTTGGAATTACTTAGCCATGCTTCAACTATGGAGAAAGTGTTTTGTGTTAGTGATTGTAGCTCTTGTAAAGAAGGAGCAGCACATTTCAGTGTGGAATCATCTGTGTACTGAACAACAGAAGCATCCCATGTTGGTATATAGAGATTGTTTGTACACAGTGTGAAAAGTAAGGGGCCTAGGATAGAACCTTGAGAGACACCTAGGGTAACAGGAAAAACAGGAGAGAGGTTTTGTTGCCCAGTTAGATAGTCATTGAACCAAGCAAGAGTGGACTGGCTTAGATTCAGCTCAGAGACGACATTAGTAAGATTACTATGTGAGACCACATAATAATGTGTATCTTTTAATGTAGTAATGTTTACTATGTTAGGAGATACACAGATAAATATAAAGGAAAAGTGCAAAATAAGCACTTTATTGATAACCCCCAAAAAGTTTTATAGAGAACTGGGAAACAAGGTAAAAGGAATTGAAAGACCACCCAAAAAAAACAAGAAATAGATACATTTTGGGAAGTATTTATGAAGATCCTGTGGAACATGACAACAATGCTAAATGGCTAGAAAAAGTGAAAGAAAGTATAAGAAGTTCAAAGGTACAGGATATGAAATGGAATGAAGTAACAGCCAGAGAGATTGAAACAAAGTTAAGAAAAGCCTCTAATTGGAAAACACCAGGCCCAGATGCAGTACTTAACTTCTGGTTAAAAATATTAACATCTTTGCACAAAGATTTAGTCATGAGTAAGAACTATTTATATGCGCACCAAGAACAAACAGACAGTAACCTGGCTAACAGGAAAAACAATGCTCCTACTTAACAGTGAACCTGCAAGCTACCCTAAAAATTATAGACCAATAACTTGCCTTCCATCTGCAAATAAACTATACATCAGAATTGTTGCCAATAGAGTTTATAGTCATTTAGAAGAAAACTCAATCATGGCAATGGAACAATAGGGCAATAAAATAAAGGCATATGGAACAAAGGATCGTCTGTTGCTAAAAAAGTCATAATGGAGAACTGTAAAAGGGAGAAGAATCTAAGTATGGCATGGATTGACTACAAAAAAGCATTTGATAGTATCCCACATTCATGGATAAAAGAGTGCTTAAAAATGTATAAGATACATCCTACAATCATCAACTACATTACAGTGACCATGAAACAGTGGCAGACCACTCTGCAATTAAGTCTTGATAAAGGACAAATTATTATTCCAGGGATAAAAAATGAAAAGGAGATGCACTCCATGGTGTCTTGCCCTTAACCCATTAAACTGTCTACTTAACAGATTAGGCCATGGCTATAATCTGGCTCCTAGAAAACAACAAAGTGTAAAGACTTCTCATCTTCTCTTTGTCAATGATTTAAAACTGTATAGTTCATCAGGTGAAGAACTGAAAGCACAGCTGCAAGTAGTCAAAACTTTTTTCAGATGGCATAAGAATGTCATTTGGTTTTGATAATGTACAAAAGAAAAACTGCAGCACTAAGAAAACGGTTAGTTATGTACTCACCATAACGATCAATGTATGTGGCCCATCTCACCTACATTCCTTACTCACGGGTTCGGAGCCGAGAATCGGCTCCGACTTGGCCAAATTTCTCTAGCACGAAGTCTCTAATTGGCTGGGCTAACCCGGTATCCCAGGATGAACCTCGCCCTAGCCCCAGATCTTGTTTGCAATCATAACAATCATAACACTCATAACCCATACTCAATAAACACCGGAAGAAATTCCAGCCAGATAAGGGAACCAAATCACTGACCTTGAAGGGTCCACAGAGACAATATTCTTCCAAATCCTCTAGGAAGGGGGCAGGTGGGAGGGTACGTAGGAATGTAGGCGAGATGGACCACATACATCGATCGTTATGGTGAGTACATAACTAACTGATGTTATGTGGTCCTATCTCGCCTACATTCCTTACTCACGGGACAGCGTCCCCAGCACCTCTATCCTGGGAGGCTCATAAGAAGATACTCCTGAGAACAGTGAAACCAAAGGAAGCCCGGCCCCTAGAAGCCACGTCCAGCTTGTAATGAGTAATAAAAGTGTTGGGAGAAGCCCACGTGGCCGCAGCACAAATATCATCCAAAGAAAGCCTAGCATGGAAAGCTACTGATGTAGACATAGCCCTGGTAGAATGAGCCTTGACGGGAAAGGGTAAAGTTCTGTCTGCTGATGAGTAGATGAATGAAATGCAATCTTTGATCCATTTAGAAATTGTGCACTTGGAAATAGGACAACCTGCTCTGTTCTCTGAAAAGGACACAAACAGTTGATCAGATTTCCTAACATGCTTAGTCCTATGTAAATAAAATCTCAGTTGTCTGTGCACATCCAACTCATGAAACCTGAACTCTGCTTTATTGGAAAAGTTTGGAAAAAACACTGGTAGCTCAATAGATTGATGGAAATTGACAGTGGATGACACCTTCGGAAGGAAGGACGGGTTAAGCCTCAGGGAAACTCTGTCCTTATGAAAGATCAAATACGGAGGTTTAATGGACAAGGCTTGAAGTTCTAATACCCTCCTGGCCGATGTAATGGCTATCAGAAAAGCAGTCTTCCAAGATAAGAATTCTAAGTCGCAAGTGGCAGCTGGTTCAAAGGGTGGCGATGTAATAGCTTGTAGCACAAGGTTCAAGTCCCATAGCAGTACAGGTTCAGAAACTGGGGGACGAAGTAACCAAGCACCTTTTAGAAAGGCTTTACAGAGTTTGTGGCCCATAAGAGAGGGCTCATAAGATGTGTGAAAATTGGAAATTGCAGCCAACTGTACTTTAATGGTAGCGGGCGCGGAGCCCTGACGGAACAACATGGCTAAAAAATCTAAGACCGACAGAATAGGGGCTGTGAAGGGGTCCAAACCTTGGGCCTGAGCCCAAATGGAGAATCTCCTCCATTTGCTGGAATAAATCTTCCTGGTGGAAGACCTATGAGAAGAAGACAAGATGTGCACCACTTCAGGTGAAAAGGAATGTCGTCTGACTAGCGACGGAAGTGTAGCAGTCAGGCTGTCAACCTGAGAGTTCGCAGGGATGGATGAAGTTGTTCTGACATGTGAATCAGGAGGTCCGGCACTGGGTCCAGAGTCCACGGACCGTCCAGTGCGTACCGTTGAAGAAAAGGGAACCATACTTGTTGAGGCCAGTGTGGAGCAATAAGGATCATCCTGCTTCCCAAGGATATGGCTTTCTGTATCACTCTTGGAAACGGAGGGAAAGCGTAGACCAGACCGGGGGGCCAATCGTGAGCTAGAGCGTCCCAGGGTGATTCCCCCTGTGGAGGGATCAGAGTGAAGTACTTGCTGCATTTGGCATTGAGGGGGCTGGCAAAGAGATCGCAGCAAGGATGACCCCACCTTTTGAAGATCTGAACCGCCACTCGGTTGTTCAGGGACCACTCGTGAGGCATCAGAATAGCTCTGCTTAGCCTGTCCGCTATCACGTTGGACTTCCCCAGAATGTGCGTTGCCACTAGAAACCGTTGGGAAGACACTGCCCACTGCCACACTCGCATGGCCTCTCTGCAGAGGGGATAAGATTTGGTTCCCCCCTGCTTGTTTAGGTACCACACTACGGACATGTTGTCTGAGTGAATTGCAATTGTTCCCAGAGGTAGAGAGTCCTGGAGTGCTCGCAACGCCAGAAACACCACTCTCATGAGAAACACCACTCTCATCTCCAGAACATTGATGTGCAAGTGCACCTCGTGATCTTTCTAGGTGCCTTGGACCGTCCTGCCTAGATAATGCCCCCCACCCCATCTGGGAGGCGTCCGTGGTCACCATGGCCACTGGAGACATAGGAACCAAGCTCCTTCCTCTGTCCAGATTGGAGGAGCGTAGCCACCAGAGGAGGTCCTGTTTGCATCGCTCTGTGAGAAGTATCAAGTGGGAAAGAGGAAGCTTTTGAAAGGACCACTGAACTAACAGGAGCCACTGTAGGATCCGCATGTGTAACCTGGCCAGAGGTACCAGCATGATGGTGGAGGCCATGGATCCCAAGAGCTGAAGAACTAACCTGGCCTGAACTTTTCTGAGGGGCAACAGTGCGTGGATCTGAGACAGCAACACTCTTATCCTGTCCTGTGGCAGAAAGGCATGCATTTAAATAGAGTCTAGCTCTGTGCCTATAAAAACAACACACTGTGTGGGCTGCAAGGCAGACTTTTCCCAGTTCAAAGTAATTCCTAGACATTGGCAAAGTGAGATGGTCGTCTCTCCCTGGCTTGAACGAGCAGATGCCTGGTGGGGGCGGCGAGAAGCCAGTCGTCCAGATACGGAAACACCTGGAATCCTAGACGTCTCAGGTGAGCTGTCACCACTGCCAAACACTTGGTAAACACCCTGGGGGCTGTGGTGAGACCAAAGGGCAGGGCATGAAACTGGAAGTGACTGGCTCCTAGCCGGAAGCGTAAATGACTCCTGGATGCCTTCTCCATTTTGATGTGGTAGTAGGCATCCTTGAGATCGATGGAGCACATCCATACACATCCATACGCCTTTCTCCAGCAGTGGAAAAATGGACTGAAGTGTGACCATTCGGAACTTGGACTTCAGAAGGTAGCAATTCAATCGACTGAGATCCAGAATGGGTCTCAGGTCCCCTGTCCTTTTCGGCACCAAAAAGAGTCGTGAGTAAGTTCCTGATCCGACATGGTCTGAGGGGACTGGTTGGATGACTCCTTTTTCTAGCAGAATTTGCAACTTCTAGTGCTGCTTGATCCCGTTAACTGGGTGGGACATCCGGGATCCTTCTGACTGGAGGGGGTGTCAACGCAAAGGGAATAGTGTAACCTCCGGTAACTATTCGGAGCACCCAACGATCCTGGGTGATGCTTTCCCAGGCTTCCGGATGCTATGAAATTCGGCCCCCGACTGGCTCCGGAATAGCACAGTCAGGCAACACCTGAGGAACGCTGGAAGGAAGAACCGCAAATGGAATTGTGGTCTCCCGAGTTGTGGGGGCCTCCTCTGCCTCTAGGACAGCATCTTCCAGAATAATCCCCCCCCCCTCTGCCTCTGGAGGGGGACTCACCTTGAGCTGCGGGAAAGGACCTCTGAGACTTTTTGAACCACATCTTCCCTCCTCTCTGAGCCTTGGGATAAGGACTAGAAGGGAGAGAAAAACGGGCTCCTACGGCAGATAGGGTCTTTCCCTCCTGTTCGCATCTGGTGAGGGTGTCTTTCACTTTGGGACCGAAGAGCGAGGACCCATCAAACGGGGAGTCAGTGAAGGAAGACTTAAAGGCCTCCGCGAAATGACACAGGCGCATCCAAGCTTGCCTTCTGAGAGCTACGGCTGAGCTAGCTGCCCTACTCGCCCCTTCGGCTGCATAAGATATGAGCCGCATAGACGAGTTGACAATGGACCCTAGGGTAGACAACTGGGCGTTAACAGTCTGCGCTACCGCCTCAGGCATGTTACCCGTCAGAGTATCTCCTAGCTCCTTCAGGAGATCTCTTTGGAGCTGAGTGAAATGACAGAGGTAATTCAACGACCATAAGGTAAAGGTCGCCGAAGACAGGGTATGCTTCCCATACCGGTCCATACTCCTGGACTCCTTGTTAGGAGGGTGGACTGAAGAAGACGCCTCTGCAACTTTCTGCTGAGTGGCTGCCGCCACCACCAAGGCATCTACCGAAACCCCTTTGGTAAGGAACTCTTTGCCCGGGGGAGCAGACAGGAACTTGTTTGGACGTCTGGGCACCGGTTCCACGGAATCAGGGTTCTCCCACACCCTTCGACAAATCAAGTCCAAGAGTTCGTCGAAGGGTGGAGACACCCAGGAGGCAAAGGGTTGAGCTCCGAAGGCCTTGAGGAATACCGACTCCTCCTCAGAATGGGTCTTGGAGGGCCAGTCGCCTCTCTGTCTCAAAATCTCCAGGATGTCGGACAAAGAGACATCATCAGAGGACAACTTTGGGGACCCCTCTGATTCCTCGAGGTCGGTATCGGAAGTGAGTGATTCGTCCTGGGAGTCTATGTGCTTCCTCTTGCACGACTTCTTACTGGGAGGCTCCTCAGGCACCGATTCTGAGGGGCCCTCAGAAAGTAGGGGACCGCTCAAGGGGGTATCCCCAGACATTTGGGCTCCACCGTCCATGGAGAGGGGGGCGTCAGAGGCTCTAGCCAGGGTGTAAGGGGACAGAGTGACCGATCCAGGTGATGTACCTGATGACCTGGCCAGGGTGATCCTCATGACCTCGAAGGCCGGTCCCCCCGAGTCCGAGGACCGACCAGTCTCCGGGACCACGACCGGAATTAAGATTCCCTGAGCCGAAGCACCGAGAAGGAGGCTTGGAACCGACAGGAGTCCCGAGGTATCCCCCTCGGGTCCGACTGAGGAAACCCGAGTGCCGAAACCAGAGCACGGAGCCGACCTGGTTGGAGCCGAAGCCGGCTCCGATAGACTCACCTGGGGTATCGGAGCCGACACCAGAACATCACTTGGCGCAGAGCACTCTGGCTCCGACGACACATGGGTGTTTGGAGGAGGAATCGGTGCAAGAATGGGAACCGGCTCCGGAGCCGACTGGGTCGGAGCCGAAAACAGTTTTGCTAACACCGGTGAATGGAGACTCATGCCTGACACTGGGTAACCTGCTCCAAAGAGGTACCAAAAGTATCGGAGCCGAGGTCAACTCCAGTACAACAGATACCTCCTGTGGCCCCGAGGACAATGGAGCCGAGGAGGAAGTATCCATATCCGAGTCCTTCTCCTTCGGCCCCGAGGACAGTGGAGCCGAGGATGTAGTATCCATTTCTGAGTCCTTCTCCTTCGGCCATGAGGACAGTGGAGCCGAGGAGGAAGTATCCAATTTACAAACCTTCTCCGATGGCTCCGAAGAAGCAGACGGAGCCGGAGATCTTTTCTTGGCCTTAGGAGGCTTAGACTTGGTACTAGAAGGCAGAGACGACTTCAAGACCTCCTCAAAGGAGGGCTTGATCAGACCCTTCAAAATCAGTTTATTTTTACGTTCCTGCAGTACCCTAGGACTAAAAACATGACAGAAACTGCAGGACTCTTGCAAGTGAATAGCACCAAGACAATAAACACAGATAGAGTGCCTATCTGTAATGGACATTTTATAGCCACATTTTGTACACTTCTTAAACCCAGAGGGTTTATAGGTTCATAGGTTCATACTAGGCTATCTGCCCTAGGGCATTTATAAGCCTAGCCAGAGTGTGTTTGGCTTTCGCCACCCATTTTAAATTAATTTTGCTATGCCTTTTTTTGAGGTTAGTATACTGTGCCTCTGTCTAACAGTGACACAGAAGTGATAGCCGGGGTAAACCTACGATCTCCCATCCACTCATCAAGATTCCTCTTGAAGAGAGTCAATGTGGGACTCTGCCTAACTTGGACTGGGATTTTATTCCAGAGTGAAGGGAGCCTCTGGGTTATGAATCTGTCCCTCCAGCATGTCCTATTTATTTCAGTGCTGAGGTTCAAGTCTCTCGAGCGCGTAGCTTGATGGGATTTGGATTTTCTGAGGTGCAGCATGTCCATTAATTCCGGGCTGGACATGGCTTTATACGTCAGGCACAGATCGCCTCTGAGCAGGCGGTATGCCACTGAGTAGAGCTGGAGTTTCTTTAACCGGGCAGCATATGGCATCTGTTTGAGCCCTTTGATCCTCTTGGTGAGGTACTTTTGGGGTCTTTCCAGTTGCTGCAGGTGTCTGGTAAGGTACATCCCAAAAGGGGCATTGTACTCAATTATGGGCCTGATGAGGGATGAGTAAAGAGGTACGATGACTTCCCCTGATCTAGATGTGAATCCCTTCTTGATTAGGTGGGCTATATAAAATGTTTTTCTAACTACTTTGGCCACGTGGTTGTCAAATGAGAGATTGCTATCAACTTGGGTCCCCAGGTCCCTAATGACTTCTTCTGTACTTAATGGATTACCACCCATGTGGTAATTTGTGGGCACTTTGTTTTTGCCAAAGGGGATGACTATACACTTTTTGGCGTTTAGCTTGAGGCCATGGCTCTGGCAGCAGTTGTCTGGTTCTATGAGGCCCTTTTGGAGGATGCTTGTGTCGGCTGGAGAGTTGATTATGGCGCCCAGTTTGCAGTCATCTGCGAACTTGGTCAGCCACAGTCCTTCCGTGTTGGCCTGTACCGCCGAGAAATATATACCGAACAAGAGAGGTCCCAGGACTGAGCCTTGTGGGACGCCACTTGTAACTGGTTTGGAGTCTGACATGGCTCCAGCAATTCTAACCACATGGGTTCTGTCCTTGAGCCAGTTTGCAACCCATCTAGTGACATAGGGGTTTATATTCAAGCTGGTGAGCTTATCTATAATGCCCAAGTGGGGTATTGTATCGAAGGCTTTTGCGAGGTCCAGGTAGGCTGTGTGGACCACCTTCCCCTCGTCAATGGCCTTGGTGACTGTTTCAAAGAAATCGACCAGGTTTAAGAGGCAGGATCTGCCCTTAACAAAGCCAAACTGGGTAGGATCCAGTGTCTGTAGGTCCCCAATATCTTTATTTATGAGGTCCATGATGATCCTTTCCATAGCTTTGCAGACCAAGCTAGTCAGGCTTATGGGGCGATAGTTTCCAGGATCCGTTGAGGCACCACCTTTGTGGAGAGGGACCACTGTTGCTGTACGCCACTCTTTGGGTACATATCCTGTAGTAAGGCTAAGATTGAACAGTAGTTTTATGTTTGGGTTTAGCTCTTCTTGGAGTTCATGTAGGACGCAGCCCGGGACACCATCTGGTCCCATTGATGCTGTGTTTTTTTGCTTTGGAGAGGGCGGCTCATACCTGAGCATCTGAGATGTCAGGGGGGCAGCACTCTGTTGGGATAGATATTTGCCCTTTTGGTGGGGAGGGGAGAAGTTTGCACTGAACCTGTCAGCTAGGATGTTGGCAATGTCTGTGGGCTCGGTGTATTTTTGTCATTTTGGACTAATTCTGAGCATATCTGGGAATTCCCACCCAGGTTCCTAACATAACTAAAGAAAGCCTTGTGATTATCCTTAGTGTCCTGTGCAATTTTTCTCTCGAAGCTGGCCTTAGACGATTTTATGAGTGCCCGTAGTTTTTGCTAATACTGATCAGAGATGCCTTCCCTTTTGGGATTTTGCTCTATCATGTAGTAGCTTCCTCCTTCTATTGTATAGTTTGTTTATGGCTGGGGTCCACCAGACAGGACGTCTGCCTTTGGAGGATTGGGTCTTGGTTTTATTTGGGATTGCATGATCCATGCATTCCTGAAGGTGTTCATAGAATGCGTTTATAAAGGATTCTGCGGTCTGGCCGTATTTTCCACAGGCCCAGGGGCTTTGAAGGATTTCGCCTCGGTTTTGAGGCGTGTGAAATTTGCTTTAGAGAAGTTTTTCACTGTGGTTTTCTGGGCAGGGGTTGGGTCGGGATGTGAATATCCAGTGAGATTAGTTTATGGTCTGATCTTACCAGTGAGGGATACACTTCTGGTCTGGAGCATAGTGTCCCCATGTTGGTGATGATCAGGTCCAGTATGTTTTCCCCTCTTGTGGGAGTGGTAACAAGTTGTTCCATAGCATTTGAGTTTATAAATTCTAGGAACCTTTGGGCTAGAGTGTTGGAGCTAGAGTAATGCTCCCAGTCTATGTTTGGGTAGTTGAAGTCGCCCAATATAATGGTGTTTGGAGAGACCTTCATATTTTCCAGTATTCTCAGAAAGGCCAAGTGGGGTTCCTGTGTTTGGGAGGGTGGTCTGTAGCAGGCTATAAACTGGAAGGCAGTTTTACCCACAGTTAGTTGCACATGGATAGTCTCTGATGCTTCGTGCTGTACCACCAACCTGGAGGTGTGGGTATCTTTGACGAATATTGATACTCCCCCTCCTTTTGTGGTTCGGTCCAAGTTTTGGGGCCGAAAAGCATGGTATGAGGTATAACCTGGTAGTGCTGGGGTGCTCTAGGGAGCCTTGAACCAGGTGTCTGTTACTGCACAGATATCGATGTTCTCCATGCTAAGGAGAGTTTCGAGTGCATGCATCTTGAGGTTTAGACTTCTGGCGTTGAGTAGCATTACTCTTAGTTTCTTATCCCTTGTGATACCTATGGAGGTGGGTTTGTCTTTTGAGCCTTGCCTAAAAAAGGCACTATGGGGGTAGCAAGAGCCTTTGCCAATATCCGAAAGCCCAGGGGTGACAGGTGCAAGCCGTCCCTAGCGAAGCATCGTGGCTTGTCAAGCATGTCATCCCAGGCTGACAGGCATTGGATCCCCTTTGAATGACACCAACACTTAAGCCAATTGTTGAAATTGATCATCTTGTCTTCATATTGTGGCATCATTCTTGGTGAGGGTAAGATGCTACTTAAGGTCAGGGTCATACCGGCCTGGGCTACATGCTCAGAGAGCTCCTCTATGTCTCTTTTCATGTAGTCCAGGGAGGTACGTCTCAGGTCATTCACACCAGCATGGACAATGACTAAGTCATATTTCTACTTGCCTTGGAGTGACCTGAGTGCTTGTGTTATGTGGCGGATCCTAGCGCCCGACAGGCAGCTCACCGTGACCTTCTCCTTGTCCAGCCTGGTGAGCGGGACGTCAGTGTGCCTGACGATAGAGTCACCTATTACAAGTGTATCAGGTGTGTTGTTTAGCCTTAAGGGCTGTGACTGTTCGGCACACTGGCTTTGTGAGCTATGTGTTGCACGTGTTTTGTTTTGGGGTAGCGGTTGCTTGGGTGTCTGCTTTGGAGGTCTCTGCTGCTTAGGCAGATTTTTATTTAAAGCCTCCGAGTATGTTTTTGTGTGTTTATGTGTTTGGTTTGTTGTCGTGGTAGGTCTATGTGAGACTGGAATTGTAGTGAGTGTGGTTTCCTTCTCCTCCTGACTGGTTACGCCAGTACTGAGTTGAGAGAGCTTAGCCTCCAGTTTGGCTATATGGTTGCATCTCTCACATGTGTTGGAATTTGTTGGGAGGAGGAGAGGGTTGTCTGTGTACATGAGGCAGTTGTAACATTGCCTCAAGATTCCCAGATTCACCAGCTGGACCGGAGAGGAGACTGACAACTGACCTTTGGACATGCTAGAATAGTATTGGGAATTCCTTTATAATTGACAAACCGGGCCAATGGGGAACAAGGTACTCAAGGGGAGTTTGTGAGGGTGTAGTGCTTTTAATTTTTAGAGCTGACTTATATAATTGCTTTAGTGAGCAAGTGCCAGGTAACTTAAATGCAATGTGTTACAGGTAACTTAAATGCAAAAACGACAAACAGTAACTTTCTTTAAAGTGAAACAAGGAAATAAGTACAGTAAGCAATGCAGATATCACTAGGGATCCACAGAAGTGCTAAAAGGCCGCGTTTTAGGTGGAATTAGCGTTTCAGCGAAATAAACAAACAACAAGCATACAAATAAAGCTAGATTCAGCAGGCCTGGATCTAGTCTATGCTACAGCAAACAAGGTGTACCAATTTCAGTAAGAAACAGTTAGAATATGCAGGCACTATAAGCCTCTAACCAGAAATTCCCTGCTCAGAAGGGCAGAGTCCAGCCTCTCCTCCCACAAGAGTGCAGACCGCAATCCTTCTTAACGTAAAATAATTGGCCTGAAGCCCAAGTGCTTAAACCAGAACTAATACACTTTTAGAATAACAGACACTGAGCTCTCAATCAGCAGTTCCTAACTTAGAAGGATGTAAGCTACCTGTCCTGCCACCACAGTGCAGGCCACAAACCTTCCTAATGTAAAACAACTGGTCTGAAGCCCAAGTGCTTAATCCAAAAGACTTAGAAATGATAGCTACACTTTAATCAAGTTACTACCAGCAGTAATAAATACAACTGATTACTTTAAAGAATGCCTGGATTAGTGCTCAAGTTATACAAACAAAGCTAGATTCAGCAGGCCTGGATCTAGTCTATGTTACAGCAAACGAGGTGTACCAATTTCAGTAAGAAGCAGTTCAAATATGCAGGCACTATAAGCTTTAACCAGAAATTCCCAGCTCAGAAGGACAGAGTCCAGCCTCTCCTCCCACAAGAGTGCAGAACACGAACCCTCTTAATATAAAATAACTGGCCTCAAGCCCAAGTGCTTAAACCAGAATTAATACACTTTTAGAATAACAGACACTGAGCTCTCAATCAGCAGTTCCCAACTTAGAAGGATGTAAGCTACCTGTTCTGCCACTACAGTGCAGACCACAAACCTTCCTAATGTAAAACTGGTCTGAAGCCCAGGTGCTTAAATTAAAAGGCTTACAATGAGTTACACCAAGCAGTAATAAATACAATTGAGTACTTTTAAGATGACGCAAAAGCAAAATAAAGTAGGAAAAAACACAAATACAGTAAAAGCAGATTTTTTTTTTTTTTTTTGGAAAGAGAGAAAGGAAAAAAGAGAAAGGAGTAGCAGAAACTAAGCTGATTGGCCTTCTCAAATGCTCTCCCTGTACTGGGTAGAATGAGGTAATGACACTAGACTGGGAGGAGGGTCCCAGATCAAATTTACACTAGGGGCGGGCAACTGCAAAGCCACCAACTATAAAACACTATACCAACAGGGAGGGAGGTTGGGAAACAAACAGCAGAAATGTTACTCACAGCTGAAAAGCAGCAGTGAGCCTTTAAATGAAAGTTTTAAACAGCTAAAGGAGCCACTAGAAAAAAAAGAGTTTAACTGCAACAAGTTATCATAAACAAACAACCCAACAGATGCTTAATAAGAGTGGACAATTTCCAGTTAATACCTCACACACAGTGAAACTAGCTAGAAAAAATACACAGTACACAAAGTGCTATAAACAACAAAGAAATAAAGAACAAAATAAACAAAAACAGGATACTTAATGTTATATATTGTAGCTCCGAGTTTGCTGAGTGTCCTTCCTTCGATCAGCTCACTGTAAAATGGCTGAACACTCACAACTGAGCTTCTTAGGTAACAGAAAGTTGAAACCTGAGACAGCTTTTAAGAAAGAAATCTCAAAAGAACCAATGAGGTGCTTAGTCTAAGCTGTAGTCCAGGAGACCTCAGTCAGCCAATGACCTCAAACAATGTTCCTTTAGTTCTTTCAACATGGCAAGCAACCGCGCCACACACAACCGACAGAGTCAAACACAAAAGGAGGGCGGGAAGACCAACAAGCACTTAAATGGACAAGGAAACTCTAACTTAAACGCTTCCTAAAAGGGAGTTAACCAATAACACAACAGCACAACACAACAAGGGAACACACTGGAGAGGACTAGGTCCTCTAACTTAAACGGGCCTAGCCCGCGAAAACAGTAGGGATACCACAAAACACTAAACTCTCAAAACCTCACGCAACAACTATTCAGGCACAAAGTTAGCTATCAAAATAGCTTTTGTCAAAAGGAAGACTGCTAAAATACTAAAAGTATTTTAAAAGGGTACTTAGCCACAGCCAAGCGAGACCACAACCTAACTCTACAAGCGGCAAACGAGATCTGGGGCTAGGGCGAGGTGCATCCTGGGATACTGGGTTAGCCCAGCCAATTAGAGACTTCGTGCTAGAGAAATTTGGCTGAGTCGGAGCCGAGTCTCGGCTCCGAACCCGTGAGTAAGGAATGTAGGTGAGATAGGACCACATAACATCATCAGTTTGAGACAAGGATGTGATATAAATGAACTTGAGCAAGAGGGAGTGTATAAATATTTGGGAATTGATGAAGGACCAACAATAAAACATGAACAAATACAAAGCTTGTGCCAGTCAAAAACTCTGAAGCTAATGCTCTACTCATACTGCCTTTCTTCCCATTACCTCAGATGAAGTTTCCCTATCATGAAAAAAAGATGGAATCTCAGTCTGAGCAACACCCCTATATCAACCCCTGGACTAGTTACGAATCTTGTGAGTTTCCAGGAAGGGGCCCAAGCTACCTTAGATCTTGGACAGCCCTAAGGAAGGATTTTCCTGAGCACCATAGAGCCAAAGGATGCTCTTCCCCTTGAGACCATGTCTAATTTGTAATGAGTGATAAAGGTATGAGGGGTAGCGCAAGTTGCAGCTGCACATATGTCTTCCATATGAGCTCTAGAATGGAAGACCGCTGAAATGGAAACAGATCTCGTAGAATGAGCTCTAACTTTTGTTGGTAGTTAGAGTTTATTCTGATTGTATATAAAGGTAATGCAGCCTCTTAACCATTTCGATAAGGTGACCTTTGAAACTGGTTTTCCCAATCTGGTACCTGAAAAGGATAGAAATAGTTGGTCTGATTTTCTAGAGGCTTTTGTTCTATCCAAGTAAAAATACAGATGCCTGTGGATGTTCAACATATGCAGGCAATACTCTCCTTTGTTTGAAAAATTCAGAACGAAAACTGGTAAGCCTATAGTCTGGTTGATATTGGAGTCTGATACCACTTTCGGAAGGAAAGAGGGATTGGTTCTGAGTGATACTCTGTCTTTGTGGAAGATGATATAGGGATGACTCACATACAAAGCCAGTAACTCTGAAATTCTCTTTGCAGATGTGATAGCCACTAGGAAGAGGGTCTTCCAGGATAGAAATTTGAGGTTACAAGTGGCTGCTGGCTCAAAAAGGCTGAGGAACTAGGCATTGTAAGACAGGTCAAATCCCAAGGCACTATTAAATCTTTGAAAGGTAGTTTCAAATGCTGAGGGCCTTTAAGAAAAAATTTTCAAAGACAATGAGACATTAATGAATGATCATCAAAACCATTATGAAAATTCAAAATGGCAGCTAGATGAACTCTAATTGTAGAAGTTGAGGCTCCCATTTGAAATAAGGTGGCTAAGTATTCCAGGATTTTATCAACTGGAGCCAAGAAAGGATCTAATCCATTTGTACCTACCAAATAGAGAACCTTTTCCATTTGTTTAGATACATTTTCCTGGTGGATGGTTTATGCGGAGCCAGAAGTATCTTTCGCACTGGGGAGGACAAATTGTTTTGACTGGCAATTACTGGAAGTAGAGAAACCAAGCCGTAAGCTTGAGATGTTGAAGGTTGGAATGCACCAAGCCCTGAGGGTGAGATAACAGGTCTGGAGTCAGATCCAGAGTCCACGGGCGGTGAACCAGGTGAGGCCAGAGAAAGGGAAACCAGACTTGGCAGGGCCAGTAAGGTGCAATGAGAATCACTTTGCTTCTCAACCATTGGGCATTCCTTAGAAATTGGGGAGTTAGAGGAATTGGTAGAAAGGCATACAGAAGTCCTGGAGACCAATCGTGAAGAAGTGCATCTCTTGGGGATTCCCCGCGAGGGAGGACTAGAACAAAGTAGCTGCTACATTTGTGGTTTATGGGGGAGGTGAACAGGTCACAGCAAGGCTGACCCCATTGATGAAAACTTTTTTGTCACTATGTTGGGATTGAGAGACCAGTTGTGAGGCAGAAGGATACACCTGCTTAATTTGTCTGCGATCACGGAGTTCCCCGGAATATGCATTACTATTAGAAAGCGGTTGGAGGTGATTGCCCATTAAACTATTAGGGCTTCCTGACGTAGTGAGTAGGATCTGTCTCCCCCCCTGTTTGTTGATGTACTAGACTACTGACATGTTGTCTGACTGGATAGCTGTAAGTTAACAGTCGCATGAGTATTTGTTATATATTCGCCATATGTCGGGCATATGTTCTGTATGCATTCACTTTTAATTTTGAAATGTTTCTGTAACTCTAACTAACACTTTAAGGGTCAATGAGTTGATGTTTTCATTATGTTGGGCAGAACTGCTACATAAAAAAGCCTTTGTACATCGTGATACAATCAGCATGTTTATAACATCGCATTATGAATGATTCAGTGGATTAGGTGGACATTTTTATTCCATGGTCTTGGGACCATTTGAATTTCTTTAACTACTGCGAATTTGATGCATTTGCTAACTACAATTTTACACTTTATGGTTGGCTCTATTGTAATTTTGGCTTACGGTCATACATATCTAGCATCAATATTATATGTATAAGAGACTTCTATCTCTTTAATGTTTTCGCTTATCCAAGTGGATTTGACTTACTGTAATTGTAACAATACACCAGTTAGATACTTTTGTTTATATACTAATTGCACTGTTGAATATTTGTTATATTTGCTAATAACAAAATCACATTTCAAGGCTACATTTAGTGCATGTTACATGTTGAGCAGATATGCTGCATGTACAATTTATTATTTTAGTGTTTAAGACAACCACAAATGACTGGACCCCACAGGTAAAGTGTTAAGAAGTATTATTCATACCATTTTGCCAACTTTGGTGTGTAATTGGTTGCATTTATTAGTTTTCTTAATTGGCACTGTTGATTATTTGTTATATTTGCTAACAATAAAAATTACATTTCAAGGTTAGATTTATTACATGTCACACACTGATACATGTTGAGCAGAAATGCTACATGTACAATTATTGTTTTAGTGTTCAGTGTTTAAGCCAACCACAGAAGATATGTGTAAAGTGTTAAAAAGTACTATTCATACCATCTTGCCAACTTTGGTGTAAAACTGGTTATATTCATTAGTTTCCAATTCATGTTGTACATGCTGAGCAGAAGTGCTGCATAAGCAACAGACATTAACCATTCTAAAGAATCACAGATAAATGTATCTGTGTACTGCCATCATTATTATTTGTATAACTTACATTGTGCATGTTGAGCAGAAGTGCTGCATGAACAACAGACGTTAGCTATTTTAGTGTTCCAGTTATCAACAGAGGACTCTATCTATTGCTCACATATCATGTTTTATATTTAGACTGCAAAAGTCTTTATATATATATATATATATATACACACACACACACACACACACACACACATATATATATATATATATATATATATATATATATATATATATATATATTCAGTACAATTTGTTGATCACATTATTCGTGGATTTGGCTATAAATTGTGACCAGTTAATGGTCTACTGGGACAATACATATGCATTAAGGCCTTAATAGACACATTGTCTACATTATTCAACATCCAAGTGTATTTCTGTTGGGCCTATTATCATCTCTCCCCTTTTTTGGGGGGTGTGTGATATAGTTCTGATATTTGTTGGTTATTTGTAGTTTATTTATAACATTTGGTATCATCATTATATATTTTCCATTATGGATTCAATGACCATTCTACAAGGCTTGCCTGCCGACAAGGATGATTTTCAGGTTTTTGGATTAGGTATTAACAGTGAGACCGGTGGGTCCAATGTTTCTAATTCTCAAATCCTATGTACAAATATTTTTCTAAATTAACCAAATCTATGAAGAATCTTAGATCCAATGTTTGGCATTTAAAATTGTTTAAGGAGTATAAACTTCAAGGTATTACACCTAGGGGTTTACACAGTCGACTGCAATCATTAGTTGGTCAGGCTGATGAAATATTAACAACTGAATGGGCTGAGGCACAACAGAATGCTTCAATGTGATTTGCTGAGATTCTACACTCCTTTTATGAACGTAGAATAGCTAGTTCTATACTAGAAGTCACTGGGATTTGTGAGGAAGCCAAGCCAATTGAAAGTCATCCTATCTACAAATTGGCATTTCAGAAGCTAACCAAAGATTTACTTGATTTTGAAACACAACTTAGAGAGAGAAAAATTTGCAAATATAATAGGGACTTGAGAGACTATAACTTGGGGAAACCATTTGAACAACATAAAAATTTCAAGTTTTCCAAACAGGACACTAATAATAGTGGTATTAAAAGGAAACAACAGAAATCTGTTCTGAAAAAACATGTTAATAGTTCCACCAGTGATACTTCTGGGGATGATTCATCCTCACATACCAACACTGAAGTAGACCATAAGCAGAGTCACCAGCCCAAAAAGACAATGTCAAGTTTTCATCAACAAAGGGTCATTGTAATACATCCAACCCTTTAGGGTTAGAAGAAGGGGTGGCAGGAAGCATTGATCAGACAGGTTCATTAGAAACATTACTCCATCTTTTGGTTCCCCGATAGTAGGGTGTGATAATGTACATAATATTTCTTTTGTTACTTTGTCAGATGTAGAACTACAATTACTCAATAAAGGTTTAAATTTTGTTCCAGGTTTTGTTGTATCTGAACAAGATTTTGCTAATGATGTGGTTTCTTTTTGCAGAACCTTGAATTTGAAATTGTATTTTGATAATCCTGTACAAGCATATGGGTCACAACATGGTTTTAAGTTTCAAAAATCTACATTCATTCCATCTGTACATAAATATGTAGATATTTTTCAAAAATGTGTTCTTAAAGATTTACGCTTTGGTTCAGGTTTATATACAAAACCGTTGTCAAACACCTTAACTGCTTCAGAAATAGAAGCTTTAGATAATCTTCGTAACAATAAAAATGTAGTTATCTCTGCTAACAAGGGTGGTGCTGTAGTTGTTATGGATCTATCAATGTACTTGGCAGAAGCAGACAGGCAACTTTCTGATGGCAGGTTTTATACCAAAATGACTATTGATCCCACACATAAATTTAAAAAGGAGATTGATAGGTTCTTACAACTTGCGTTAAGTGAAGGCATAATCAGTAAGCGAAATTTACACCATTTAACTGTCGTAGATCCTTTGCCACAACATCTGTATTTACTTCCTAAAATACATAAAGATCCTCAATTACCCCCTGGCAGGCCAACTGTCTCAGGGAGTGGTTCTTTGACTGAACCACTATCTGCATGTTTAACCATTTATCTTAAGCCCCTACTCAGAGGTGTTAGGGCTAGAATTCAAGATACTACTCAGTTTCTTAATATTATTTCGGATCTGCAGCTTGAACCTGGATAGATTATGTGTACCTTAGATGTCAAGTCACTATAAACTAGTATAACACATTGGGCTGGTTTAACCGCATTGGAATACTGGCTTGAATGCATCCCCCTGTATAGTCCGGGTTTTAATACGTTTCTTATTTATCTTACAGAACATGTCCTGACCAAAAATGTATTTTATTTTAATGATAAGTGTTATTTACAGCTAAAGGGCACCGCTATGGGTGCATCTTTTGCACCCATTTATGCTGATCTATTTATGGGTTATTTGGAACAACAAATTACTTATGACCATAATCGTAGCATGTTTTTGGATGAAATTGATATTTGGAGAAGATATCTTGATGACTGCTGGCTAGTTTGGAGAGCAGACTCAGGGTACCTTCAGGAATCTGTTGATTATCTCAACGAAAACAAGTGGGGCATCCAATTTACAGTTCATTATGATGCTGTCTGTATTTCATTTCTTGATGTTCAAATAAGTCATCAACAGGATGAGACTTTGATCAGTAATGTCTTTAGAAAACAACCAAGCTCCAATAGCTTGTTATATGCTTCCAGCTGTCATCCTCCATTGTATGTAATATCCCCAAATCTCAATTTCTTAGGAGTCGTCAAAACTGCTCTATGGAAGATGCTTTTTAATTACAACAATGTGGTCTTACTGATAGATTTTGTAACAGAGGTTATTGCAAAGGTCAAGTTATTCAGACCAGTAATCTGGTCCATGCGTACAATAGGTGTCAGTTATTACAATATCAACAGCATACTAGTGAGAATGAAACCACCATTAGACTGAATATGACTTATGGGAGTAATACCAACAGGTGTATGGATTTAATTCAGAAACATTGGGACACTAGCATGTTGGGGCCTAAGTGACATTTCTCTTTTAGAAGAGGCAAGACACTGGGTGTTTTTTTCAACCATTATAAACATATACTATCACACTCCACTTTATCTAAGGGTACACTAGAAGGTGGGGTTTTGTCAGATTGTGTTCCTTGTGGTCACTGTTCATTCTATAAACATGTCAACAAAACCAAAGGATTTACTAGGAAAAACACTCCCGAGAATTTTTCATATCAATATTTTTGCCAACTGTAGTTCGGACAGGA
Source organism: Protopterus annectens (assembly GCF_019279795.1). Taxonomy (NCBI): domain Eukaryota; kingdom Metazoa; phylum Chordata; order Ceratodontiformes; family Protopteridae; genus Protopterus; species Protopterus annectens. Next base: position 1,992,763,204 of record NC_056729.1, on the reverse strand, counting down.
TTATATATTTTGTGACCTGTACTTGCTTGGCCTTTTATGCAAGTCAAACTTCTCGACCACTTAAGACTTTGTATATCTGAACACCTAAGCAATATTAGAAAAAATCCTTCTAATGCTTTATGTAAACACATTCTACAACATCCTACAGCATGTTTCAAATTTACCATCATTGACAAAATAATGGGCAACAAGAATATGACAGCTGGATGGCAAGATATTTTGAACAAAAAGAAAAAAACTTGGATTATCAAACTTGGGATTTTCTCACCCAGACTGAATGAACATTTTAAACACATTGCTTATTTAATAATGAGATGGGCGGATATAATTAAACACATTTAATATACAATATTTATAAATGAATATAAAATGTTTGTTCAAGTTGTATGGTATTACAAATTAAACTAAAAAGAACAAATTTGGTTCATTATATTAGATGTGTTTTTTACTTGGATTGTATGAGCACCACTTTATACATTATTAAATAATTAATTAGATGGGTGGATATAATTAAGTGCATTAACTATATAATGTGAAAAAGTTTTTCATTATGTACATGCACACTGAAGAAGGCTGATAGCTGAAACTGGTATGCTTGCCTAGTATTTATGTTTGTATGCATTAAATATTTATAATTTCCTCTCATTAGAGTGCTGCCATTTTATTGTATTGGATAGATTGTCCCTGATGGAAGAGCAGACTTAAATGCTTGCAATGCTAAAAGCACTGCCCTCAGTTCTAGGACACTGATGTGCATATTGGCCTCCTGTGGGGTCCAAGCACCTTGGACGGTCCTTCCCTGAAAATGCTCCCAACTGTACAGATTTTCGCAGAATTTCCAGATTTTTGCCTCATATTTTTGGCCTGTTTTTCATAAAATTGTGGCTTTCTGGCAAATTAGTGGTAAATCATTGAAGACTGAAATTAGAAAATAATGACAGACATTTGAGTTTCAGACGTCATACCCATCAGAAAATTCATGCTAATGCAAAACCTGTTACTCTATCAACTTTCTAAGTTTGTACGAGCAATAGTTAAAATTGTCTCAATTTTTTGGGCCTTTGTTCCACTTTTATTAATGGCTTTGTCCAGATTTCTTGCTCTAAGAAGTTGAGGTATGCCCCCCCACTCTATCAGGGAAGCGTCCATGGTCACTATGGCCTTGGGCTGAGAGGGGGCGAAGGGAAAACTCCATAAATCCTCTTCTGGCTTCATCCACCAAGATAAATCTTTCTTGCAGCGATTTCTTATTAAGACTGGATGAGACATGGGGTGAGTGAGAAGTGACCATTGTGATATTAGGAGCCATTGATGCAGCCTCATGTGGTATCTCACTATGGGGGAACTAATGTTATTGTTGCTGCCATAGATCCGAGAAGTTGTAGTATTAGATGAGCAGGAACTTTGTCTTGCGAAAGAATCACTTGAAGTTGTGACCTCAACTTTAACAACCTATAATTAGGAAGGGAGGGCACACAGGATTTTGCATTTAGTCATGCTCCGATGAATTCCAAGTCCTATGTGGGAGATAGTTGTGATTTTTCTTTGTTGATCGAAATGCCTAAGAACTCAGCAATGTGTAGAACAGAGTCTATGGCGTAAAGTAGCACATGCCTTGTGGGGGCGGTGAGGAGCCAGTCATCTACATATGGAAACACACAGAATCCATGTAGTCTTAAATGAGCTGCTACAACTGCCATGTATTTGGTGAACACCCTGGGGGCTGTGTTGAGACCAAAGGGCAGTGCTCGAAATTGGTAATGACTGGCTCCTAGACAGAAGCGAAGATATCTTCTGGAGCACCTGTCCAACTTTATGTGGTAATACGCATCCTAAAGATCTATAGAGCACATCCAATTGTCCTTCTCTAGAAAGGGAAGGATAGACTGAACTGTGACCATGCAGAATTTCATCTGTTGTACAAATTTGTTCAATTGACTGAAATCCAAGATTGGCCTCCAGTCCCCCATCTTTTTTGGGACTAAAAAGAATCTTGAGTAGAATCCGTATCTTATCCGGTCTGGTGGGACTGCTTGGACCACTCTTTTTTGAAGCAGCTTTTGAGTTTCTAATGCTGCTAGATCCCTCTGACTGGGTGGAACATTGGGAATTCACCTTTGGGGTGTGGAGGAAATATTGAAGGGAATGCAGTAACCTCTGGTGATTATTGTCTGCACCCAGGAATCTGATGTTATTTTGAGCCTAGCTGAGTGGTGCAGAGAAAATCTTCCTCCAACTGCTTCCAGAGGTAAACAATTGGGCCTCTGTTCAGGAGCGCTGGTAGGGATGTCCAGAAAAGGAATTCCTGGAACCCTGGCTGCATGGATCCCCTCTGCCACGGAAGGGGTACCTTCAAGAAGAGTTCCCCCCACTGCCTCGGGGAGGAATACTCATCACGTGTGTCCCGAAAAGGCCCTTGGGTCTTCTTGAACCACATCTTTCCACTCCTCTGATTCCTAGAGTAAGGTTGTTGCAGAATGGAAAAATGCACCCCCACAGCAGAAAGGGTCTTCCAGTCCTTTTCACACCTGGCTAATGTGTCTCTAACTTTTGAGTCAAACAATGAAGTATCATCAACCGGAGCATTAACGAAGGAAGACTTAAAATGTTTTACAAAATCACGCAAGTGCATCCAGGCGTGATGCCTAATGGCAACACCTGTACCTGCTGCTCTAGAAGTCCCTTCAGGTGTATGAGCAATAAGCTGCATGGATGAGTTTGAGATCAACTCCAGGGTGGCAAGCTGAGAGGCAACCTTATCTCAAACCTCATCAGACACTGCTCCTGTAAGGGTATCTGAAAGCTTAGTTATCAGATCCCTTTGGACTCTAGTAAAGTGTGCCAAAAAGTTCAAGGACCGAATAGCGAAGGACGTTGAAGCAAAGCCCGCTTCCCAAATCTGTCCATTGTCCATGACTGTTGGTTGGGAGGATCGACAGTTGAACTCTCTTCGGTGAGTTCTTTTTTTATGGCTGCTGCCACCACCATGGCATTCACTGCTGGACCCTTAGACCAATGGGGCTGATTCTCAGGGGCTGAAAGGATGTTGTCCAGTCTCCGGGGAATAGGCTCTATGATGTCAGGAGCCTTCCACGCCTACTATACAATCAGTTTGACTAGTTCGTCAGCAGGCAGGGTCACCCAAGAAGCAGACGGTCGGGCATAAAAAGCTTGCTAGAAAACAGATTCCTCAGAGGATGGGTCTGAGGGCTTCCAATCACCCATCGGTTTTAATATTTCCAGGATGTCTCCAAAGGAGACATCTTCAGGGGGGTGACCATGGGGACCCTTCCCTTTTATCGTAATCTGTATCCTCAGTGACTGATTCTTCTGGAGAATCTATGTCCTTCCTCTTGCATGATCTTTTATGGGGTGGCTCCGGAGACAGGGTACCCTGCACTAAGGTAACTTGCTGCTCTTGTGCCCGCTGTACCGATGTAGTAGACTGTGGCAGCTGAGAACCAGAGGAAACAAAAATATGGCACTCCGGTGGGGATAGTACCAATTGGGTGCCTGCTGAGACTAGAGCTCTCTCCATAATCTGGAAGACAGGCCCACCTGAAGAGGGATGGGAGCCCAGAACCGAGAAAGACAACCTTGGTACCGGGGTCACACCCTGCTCCAATGAGCCGCCTCACAGAGCAGGAGGAGAGACAGGACTTGAGACTACCAAGGTACCGAGAGCTGCAGATGGCACCATAGAAAAAAATCTGAGCTAATCCAGGGATCCCGGAACTGTCAGCCCAATCTCGGTCCTGTGGTTATGACGGTTCCAAAGGAGCTGAAGACCACAAAGTAGGTTCCAGCACCGAGGTGAGATCCACCATCGATACAGAGGCAGTTGGTACTGGAAGCATTGAAGCAATGGGGTCCAAGACCGGTGGAGAGGTTGAAGGAGGAATATATGTAGCAGTCCTGGAAGAGTAAGCCTTAGCTCTGGGAGGGGGGTTCGAGAGGTTGCAGGAAGGTCTCTGGCTGCCAAGAGCAGATCCACTAATCTAACTACGTTCATTTCTGATAGACTCCTGGAGGAACAAATTGGCATTCCTGAAGGAGATTCAGGTCTTTCCACGAAGGGACTCAGCTGCTGACCAAAAAAGGGGTCTATTGAAGGTGAGTATTTAGCCCGCGGATTACTTATAACATCGACCCTCAGCACCATGGTCTTTGAATAGAGGGATAAGATGGAACCGAAAGAGTAGATGTGGCAATTATTGGTGCCGGAGAGATCATCGGGACCAAAGTGATGTTCGGTACTGAAGACGTTTGCGTATTATCCATAGTAGATGGCACAGTAACAGATTTTGTTGGTTTCGGTGCTGGAGCAGAAGACAATGACATTTTTGGAACTTTTGCCTTTGGTTCCAAAGACGTTGTCAGAATTTGAGATTTTTGAGTCTTCGAATCATGTACCTTGGGGAATACAGTACTGAATGGCTCTGTTTCTTTGTCTCAGAATTTGGAGATTTTGAAGTCTCCATCTCAGAAAGAGCTTCACTAAAAGGACATTTTAATAAGCCTTTAAGTAATAATTTGTTACATCTCTCTGCAAGAGTTCGAGAACTGAAACCTTTACAGAGTTCAGAAGGAGGTTGAACTTCCAGATGAGGGACACCCAGACAACAGACGCAAGAAAGATACCCATCTGAATTGAGCATCTTTCTGCCGCACTCCTTACGTTGCTTAAACCTGGAGGTTCCTTTTTGCTTGTCTTCCATGTTGAAGTTAAAGCACACAGCATTCCCACACATGCACACACTCACTCAAAAGAAAAAGGGGAAAAGATAGGTTAGAAGATAGTTTAAAAGCTAAAAACTTTTTTTTAAATATACCAACTATGGTATATATAGACTACCCAAATGGGTAAAGAAAAAGAATAAACAGGAAAAAGATACCAAAGATGGTATCAAAGAGTTACCGATGGTAAGCAGGAAGGAGAGGCCTAATACCAACAATGGTAAAGGAGAGATACCCTGAGGTAAATATGGGAGTAGAAAGTTTTAAAACAAGGTCACTCACACAAAGGGAATTAAACAATAGCAAATATTAAAGGTAGAGTAATAGGCAAAATAGAAACAAATTTTGAGCACTTAGCTGACAGCAATGGCTGACGCGTCCAATTTTCTACACAGCAAACGAGATCTGAGGTAATGGAAAAAGAGTCCAAATACACTGGAAACCACACCAACGGTGTGGTTTCCAGTGTATTTGGACTTTTTACTGTTTTTTACAGTTCTGGTGTGTGTTTTTTGGTAATGGAAAAAGAGGCAATATGGCTAGAGCCTTAGACTGAGAGATTTTGGCTAGTGTGAGTCACTTCTGAGGGTTCGGAATGAATGAAGACTGACAACATCAGATGGAATATTTTAGAAGACTAAAATTAATTCTGAAAATAGCTTTGACGAATTTGCTCTTCCTGTCCTAACAGTTTTGGAGTGATTGACTGGTCCAAAAACATGTTGGATAATTAGACAGGAAAACAAGAAGGATGCTTCATGCTCACCAAATGATTTATAAAAATCAGTGCATACCAAGCTTATATATTCCCCATTCCAAAAGAGGTATGGGCCTCCTTGAAAGTGATTACATGTATAGATCTGCAATCGTAGGATTGCACACATATCTGCTGACCTCACAGGACCCAAATGTAGTGAAACTTTTGAAACATGAGAATAAATCAAAGACAACATCCCCGCATAGTGTAGCAGAAGCATATTTACGTCAAGCAGGAATGGAAATCAAACCAGAAGTAAATAAAAATCAGACAGCAACTGAATGTGCCAAAAAACAAAAGAATGCATATAAGGTGAAGGTTCATATAAGGCAAGAAATGTGGAAAATGCATAAATATAGTTGCAAGTATAGAAAACTTCTGGAAGAACCTCATGTTGATCAGGATCGAAGGCAGGAAGGGTTAAGGAGAGGTGAATTCAAACCAAAAGATGAAAGGTTAATATTTATAGTTTCATAGGTGTGTACTAAGCTAATGGCCCTGTAGCCTTTACAAGCCTAGCCCAATGAAGTGCTCTGGCATTGTGCCGCCCAACATTAGTTCCCAGTGCCTCTATCAAGTAGACCCATTGGAGTGATCCCTGGGGTGAACTTTCCATTACCCATCCACTCACTGGTGGCCCAAGATAGTGGGCTACGCACACATTGGTTTACAAAATCCATTGAACATGTGGAAGAAACAGACAAATTTTAGCTTTGAAAAACAGAACTGGAAACAGTTGCACACCTCATTGCTGGTTGTGACATACTAATGGCAGAAGGAATGTATATTGAAAGGCATAATAATGTGGCAAGACTGCTGCAGTGAGGATTGTGTAAACATTATGGTATTGATGTAGTTGAAAAACACTGGAAACATGAGCCACAAATCATCATTGAAAATAATCAAGTCTACATCACATGGGATCATCCATTACCAACAGTTCAAAAGATAGATGCGCGGAAACCAGATATAGTGGTCCTTGAGAAGAAGACAAAAGTAGCATTGATCACTTGAAATCAATACACCCCTTGACTACAGTGTCTTGCATACAGAGACACAAAGTCATAAAATAAAAGGATTTGTAGGCAGAAAAGAAAGCAAAGTGGAAAAAAAAGTACCCAAACAGTTCCAATAGTAGTAGGAGCAATGGCTCTTATAAAAAGAATATACAATTGTAACAATTTGAACTGCAGAAGGTTTCATTACTGGGCACATTGCAGGTGCTGCAAAGACCACTTCTGGCTTACATCAAAGACTGAATCAATACTATTTTCATGAACTTTAATCATACTTTAACTTAGGAATGGGGTCCATTCCCATCATGGTAATAGAAATCCAAAAGACTTGGAGAAATTAAAAAAAGAGTGAGACCATATCAAAGGCTTTAGATAGAGCGAGAAAGATCGAGGATACAAAATTGCCATTATTTCTATGATGGTTAACTGTATTAGTGAAAGACATTAGAGCAGTGGTAGTACTATGGAAGGGGCGAAAACTGCGCTGAGTACTGGAGAGAAGTTTGTTAGCATGTAAGTAGCCCATAATTTGCATGTGTATAGATCTCTGTAGAATTTTGAACTGGGGGGTTAGGATAGTAATTGGACAGCTCTGTTGAATTGCCTCCTTTGTGTAATGGAATAATATGTGAAATTTTCCATATAGCAGGGACTTGATTTTCAGAAATGGATTTGTTGATAAGGATGAATACTGGGTAAGTGATAGCATCAGTAGCAATTCTGAGAAAATCTGCTGGTAGATTATCAGCAGCTAGAGTCGTGGGCTTTAATTTTTTAAGCGTTGTTTTTTATCATGTCAGTTGAGATGGGTTGTAGGGAAAAGGTGTTGTTGTTATTCCTTGATATAGGAGGAGCGGGAGCTGGGGTGGAGCCTTGTTTTTTTAGAGAGGGCTAAAATAGTCTCTCTAAGGTATTTATTGAATTGGGTAGCTATGTTATCTGAATTATTAGTAGTGGATGGGAAGGGTGTGCTAACTTTACCTGGTAGGAGTATGTTATTAATAGCCGACCAAAACTTTTGTTGGTTGTTTTGGTGTTTAATTTGGATGTCATGGTAGTAGCTTTTCTTATCCTGTTTGACTAGTCTCATTGCTTTATTTCTGAGTTTGCAGTAAGCTTATTTGGCAGCTTTGGACCTAGTTTTGTGCCACTTTTCCCAGACTTTGTCTCTTGATTTTAGCAGTGACCTGGTTTCTTTGCTTAGCCATGGGGCAAAGTTAGAATTTATTCTTACAGTTCTGGGAGAAGCTTGTGTATTCAAGATATTTAGGAAGATAGAGTTAATGTACTTTACCACATCTTCCAGGGGAAGTTGCTTAAGTGGCATCCAATTACAATGTTTGAGGGTGGATGTGAAATCTTTGGCGACAAAGTTTTTTTTTGTTCTTTATTAGATGGTAAGTAGTTTGCTTTGATGGGTGTATACAATGCCTGAGGAGGAAGGTTGAAAGATGGTCATTGAGGCCTTCTGGGAGGCAGCCAGAGTGAAAGGAGAGGACCGGTTTATTTGTTAATAACCAATCAAGTATGGAGTGCCTATTAGATAAGTTGTCAATCACAGTGGGTGTTTGGATGACTTGAAGCCATGGAGGTTGATGTGATAAGTGGGGTTTTGGTAGTTAAAAGTTAACCAGTCCATATTAAAATCACCCATGATTATTGCTTCTTGTGGCAGAGCTTTTGTGATCTAGTGCACTACATTTTCTAGTGTGGAGATATTGTTTCCAGGTGGTATATAGGTTCCTATTATATTTATCTGTTTTTTACAGTTAATTTTTAGCTTGGTAAGAGTCACTTCAGCATTGTTAAAGTTGGGGGCATTATAAGCTATTGTTTGTCTGCTTCCAAGTTATGTAAGGCTTTCTTAAAAGTCACCCTCCTACTTAGCCCTCCAGTAGCTAAAATGGCTACACCACACCCTCCTTTTGTCCTTTCTGTCCACCCACAGGATATCGTACCCAGGAGCAAGAATTTCATTATTACTAATGTCAAGTACTAACCATGTTTCAGTTATTAGTACAATATCAGGTGAATATAGGGAAAGATTGGGTGTAGATCATGGATTTTGTTTGCAATACTTCTATTACTGATGTTTAATAGCAAGAAGTCTGCTGCCTTCCTAGGATGGTTCATAGGTTAATAGGTTCATAGGTGTTTACTAGGCTAACGACCACACGGGCCATTTTAAGCCTAGCCAAGCATTCCACATCTCTGACAAGTTCTGATACCCTTCATAAGTATAAGCAGGGGTTTGGGAGATGAAACATTTACAAGCAGGAGCCTGAGAGATGAACCATTTGCAGGTTGCCTCTGCCCATTAGAGACACATTTGTCAAACCAGGGATGAATTTCCTGTTTCCCATCCAACTGTCAAAGTTGCACTTAAATTGGGTTAGGTTGGAACTCTGCCTCACATGGATGGGGAGCCTGTTCCACACATGGGGTAGTCTCTGGGATATATACCTGTCTCTTCAGCAGGTCCTATTTTCAAAGATTCAGAGATTCAAAGAAACTTTATTGTAATTTAGGAAACACAAGTGCTACCTGAACAAAATTTCACGTGTCAGGTCTTTTACAGGAGAAAACAAACACAAAAAGACAGACATGGTAGGTATTAAAGAATAAACAATAACTATAGTACAAAATTAAATATCTAAGCAGCTGTCGCACATGCTTGTACACTATTTATTACATTGGGCAACACTGACTACTAGATAATTAATACATGAAAAGAAAAGTACTCTGTACACAGAGGTGAGATTGGGTAATATTGCACATAAGGAAGTGACTGGAATTGCACTTAAATAAGAATATATTAATTTTACTATGCAATAAATAAATAATATCACAGGCAAGGTTTACATTCCTTAAAACTGGTAATTCTGGTGCTGCTTATTTTGTGAATATGCAAAGGTCCATCAGCATGGGGTCTGACAATGTCCTGTATGCCAGGCATAGATCTCCCCTCAAAAGCCTGTAGGAGACAGAATACAGGGATAAGGTCTTGAGGCAGTCTGCATAGGACATTTTGTTAAGCCCTGTATTCTTTTAGTGAGGAACCTCTGTGGACGTTCCATTTGTCGGATATGCCTGGTTAGGTACATACCAAAGGGGGCATTGTACTCAATGATAAGTCTGATGAATGCCGGATACAGTGGAACAATGACTTCCTTGGGCTTAGATGCCATACCTTTGATTATAAGCTGCTCAACACAGAATGACTTCCTCACTACTGGTCAAAGTCTAGATTGCTGTGTGTGTGTCCTTAAGTCTCTGAGTACTGGGTCATCTCTAAGGGGTGTGCTGTCAATATGATAGTTACAAATGGTGGATGACTTCCCAAAGGATACTATTATGCATTTCTTAGCATTTAGTTTTAGTCCATAACTCTGACACCAGTTGTTTGTCAGTGGCAGGCCCTCCTGGAGAGCATTTATGTCACTGTGGGATTCAATGACTGCTCCTAATTTGAAATCATCTGGAAATTTAGTCAGCTAGAGACCACTGACATTGGTCTTGACTTCAGAGAAGTAAATGCCAAAAAGAAGTGGCTGAAGGACTTATCCCTGAGGGACTCCACTTGTGACTGGCCTCTTTGTAGAGATGGACTCTCGAATTCAAACTTCCTGGGTCCTGTCCGTGAGGCAGTCGGCTATCTGTGGGTGACATACGAGTTTGTACCTTACCTCTTGAGTTTGTCAACAATGCCTGAATGGGGTATTGTGTCAACTGCCTTTGGCAGGTCAAGGTAGGCAGTGTGAACCATTTTTCTCCCATCCATTGCTTTGGTCACCTTCTCAAAGAAGTTCACCAGGTTGAGGAGGTATGATTTGCACTTGATGAAATCAAGCTATGTTGGATCCAGTGTTTGGAGGTTTACTATATCTCTGTTGATCATTTCCATGATAATTCTTTCCATGGGTTTACATATAAGACTAGTGAGACTTATAGGTTCATAGGTTCATAGGTAGGTATTAGGCTATCAGCCCTGGGGTCCATATAAGCCTAGCCAAAAAGGTTCCCTGGCTTTCGCCACCCAAGAAAATTATTTTCCTGTGCCCCTGTTGAGCAGTGCCGCAAAAGTGATCCCCGGCATGAATTTTCTATTTCCCATCCAGTCGTCAAGATTTTTCTTAAAGAGGGCCATTGAAGAACTTTGCTTGACATGAATGGGTAATTTGTTCCAGAGTATGAGAAGTCTCTGGGACAGGAATCTATCCCTCCAGCATGTACTGTTAATTGTGGTGACAAGCTTTAGGTCCCTGAAGTGTGTGGTTTGGAGAGACTGAGATTTCTTTAAGTGTAGCATGTCCAACAGCTCTGGGTTTGACATAGCTTTGTATGTTAGGCAGAGATTGTCTCTGAGTAGGCGATATGCAACGGAGTAGAGCTGGAGTTTTTTTAGATGGTCTGCATATGCCATCTGTTTGAGGCCAGTAAACCTCTTAGTGAGATATTTCTGTGGCCTTTCCAGTTGTTGTAAGTGTCTTATGAGATACATACCAAATGGGGCATTGTACCCTGTAATGGGTCTGATGAGGGATGAGTAGAGAGGAACACTGACCTCCTTTTTTCTAGAGGAGAACCCTTTTGTGATGAGATGTACCACGTAGAAGGATTTCCTGACTACTGTGGAGATGTGGTTATCAAAGGAGAGACTAGTGTCCACCTGTGTCCCAAGATCTGTTATCACACTTTCGGTGTTTAGTGAGCTATCGCCTATGTGGTAGTTCATGGGTACCCAGTTTTTCCCAAAGGGGATGACAATGCACTTCTTGGCATTGAGCTTGAGGCCATGACTTTGACACCAAGCATCTGTCTCTATGTCAGTTCCTTTTGTTGAATGTCTACATCATTAGATGATTCTATTATGACTCCCAGTTTCCAGTCATCTGTGAACTTTGTTAGCCAAAGACCTTCTGTGTTGGCCTGTACTTCAGAAAAGTAGATGCCGAACAGGAGAGGACCCAGGACCAAATCCTGTGGTACTCCACTCGTCACTAGACTGAAGTCAGACTTGGAGTCGGCTACTTTTACTGTGTGGGTTCTGTCAGTGAGCCAGTTGGCCACCCATCTTGTGACAGGAATTTATGCCCAGTTTTATGAGTTTATCTATAATTCAGACTGGAGGACGGTATTGAAAGGTCAAGATAGGCTGTGTGCACTACCTTGCCCTCATCTACGGCTCTGGTGACTGCTTCAAAGAAGTCAATCAGGTTTAGTAGACATGATCTACCTTTTACAAACCCAAACTGAGTGAGGTTCAGAGTTTGGAGGTTACCTATGTCTTTGTTTATAAGTTCCAAGATGATACGTTCCATGGCCTTGCAGACCAGGCTTATCAGGCTAATGGAGCAGTAGTTTCCAGGGTCTGTGTTGGCACCCCCTCTGTGGAGTGGGATACCCGTCACTGTGCAACATTCAGTAGGCACATAGCCTGAGGTGAGGCTATGATTGAACATGGTACTTAGGTGGGGTGCCAGTTCGTTCTGTAGTTTGTGCAGTACCCAGCCTGGGATGTTGTCTGGTCCCATGGATGCTGTGTTCTTGGCTTTGGAGAGTGTGGTCTTTACTTGTGCATCCATGATTACAGGGGCTTTGCATTCTTCCTGTATTAAGATGTGCCCTTTGGAGGGTGAGAGGGGGTAAAGTTAGCACTGAACCTATTTGCCAGGATGTTGGCAATATCGGTTGGTGCTGTATATTTAGTGCCATTGTGCTGTAGCTCAGAGCAGATCTGAGTGTTGCCATTGAGATTCTTGACATAGCTGTAGAATGCTTTGTGGTTGTCTTTGGAATAAGTGGCAATTTTATTTTCGTAACTGGCTTTGGAGGATTTTATGAGGGATCTCAGCTTCTTGCTGAGGCTGACCAGGGAGTTCCTCCAATCTTGGGATTTTACTCTTTTTTGCAACAGCTTCTTCCTTCTGTTGTAGAGTTTGTTTATGGCAGGGGAACACCAGATTGGCTTCCTTTTATTGGAGGATAGCATCTTGGTTCTGTAGGGGATGGCATGATCCATGCACTCGTGTATGTGCTTATACAGTGCATTTGTGTAAGATTCAGCAGTCGTACCTCTATTTCCTCAGGGCAAGGAAATCCACACCAATAGCTTTAATGTCTCTGATGTCTTGGCTACAATAGCCTTCAAGGAGTACAATGTTACAAGATAATACACCTGCCTATATATATACACCAGTTAATTAATCAATAAAACAAGTATTCAATTCATTAAACATTTCCAATTCATTTCTACATTCAACCCACTAGGAAACTTAGTATTATATTTTAAAATATAAATAGATTCTTTGACCAACAATTCATTTTTTAAAAATTCATCACCATCAGCGTACACTTTTATTTTTTCTAAAATACACGCTTTAAGACCTTCTATGTTACCCCCATGTACTTGGTTAAAATGTATTGCTACAGAACTCTCCTGCTTGTCATTTTTTATATCCCTGAGGTGTTCCATCAGTCTTACCTTAAAAGCTCTCTTACTCTGTCCTATATAAAACTTCTGACAAGAACAGCTCAGGGCATAAATAATACCCTCCGTATTACAGCTAAAACTGCCATTGACCTGAAATTTTATTCCATTAATTTTATTAAAGCTTTGTGCAATATATTTACAAATTTTACACCTACCACAACTACTTGTTCCATAATTAATTAAACCATTATTTACTCTTTCCACAGGAAGAGTAAAAATAGTTTTAACTAAAAGGTATTTAAGATTTCTTCCCCTTTGATATGATATAATAGGTGTTCCCTTTATATTTTCTTTATTCTCCTTAAACTGGGACACATAACCCCAATAAAAATGCAACAATTTCACCATAATAGGGCTAAAACGTACTATAAGTAGTGGTGAAGTACATGTTTGTTCTTTCATCCATCACATCATTCCCTTGCTTACACCTTACTTGAGTATTTCTTTTATCATTTAAAATTTTAGCTTTACTTTTATTTAGCATATCAGTACTAAAACTCTTCTTTTTAAACATTTCCATACTTTTATTTATTTCTACATCCAAATCTTCCTTATTATTACACAACCTAGAGAGTCTCTTAAACTCTCCCGTTGGTACAGCTTCAGTTGTGTGTAGAGGGTGGCAACTGTGGGCCATGAAATAAAATACCCCATTAGGAAATTTCCTGTGGACTACAGTTCGAAGCCGTTCTTCATGTACATCTAACACTACATCTAAAAATGAAATATTTTTACCTATTTTAATATCATCAAATTGTAGTCCAAATCGATTATTCTGAATTTCTTGTATAAAACTATCAACCTCTTCTTTACCACCCTCACACAAAAAAATTAGACCATCAATGTATCTGAAATACTTCCTGACATATTTTATAAAAAATTGTGACCTGTAGATATATATCGACTCGAAAAAAAAACATACTTAGATTGGCATAAGTGGGGGCAAATGATGCCCCCATTGCCGTTCCTTCTTTTTGTCTATATAATCTGCCACAAAATTCAAAAAAATTATTCTGTAGGCTAAAGTCCAGTAATTCAATAATATATTCTGTAACTGGGCAGTCACCTAAAAAGAATCTAACTGCTAATAAACCAAAATTACGACTAATATTTGTATAAAGGCTTTTTACATCTAAAGAAATCCAGAACATTTTATTGTTCCATTCTACAGTTTTAATTTTTTCCAAAAAATCAAATACGTCTCTCACATAGGTTGGTAAATTTTCAACTTTAGGAAGTAAAAAATAATGCAGAAATTGTCCCATTTTACTCAAAAAATATTCTCTACCTGAGACTATGGGATGACCTGGGGGGGGGTTAGACATACATTTATGCACTTTAGGGAGACAATAGAAATGGGCTATCTTACATCGCTTTGTAGCGAACCTTTTTTTAATGTCCTCCATACTAAAATAACCCAATCTATGCCCTTTGTTAAGCAACTCATTATATTCATTTAAAGCTTGAAAATACATTTTATGATCAACATTTTCATACACACTAGCATCACTTAAATGTTTATTGCACATTTCAAGATATTGTTGACTACTTAAAATGACCAGCTTGTTGCCTTTATCAGCAGGCTTGAACACAATATCAAGCCTATCACTCAAGTTCTTTAACATTTTCCATTCATTCTTTGTCAAATTATAATCATCCATTTTAAATTCAATAAAACTTTTTCCATTGCATAATTAAATATGGAATCGAAATGCTTAATCCCTTCATGCAAAAAAGGTGGAATGAATGATCTAACATATTTAATTTTACTGGTGTCAAGCAACGTATAAGCATTAATATCATGTTCATCTGACTCACAATGAATTGAAAAAGAAGTTATGTTCTTACCATAACGTTCCATGTGAGTTGTTCATCTCGCCTTTGTTCTTACACACGGGTTCGGAGCCGATCCCTCGGCTCCGAGTCGGCCACATTCCAAGCTCTGCATCTAAGAGAAGCTCGAGGCACAGTCCCTATCCCATGATCCCCTGCTGCTAACCCTCAGATCTAGTTTGCTAAGAAACCAGACAACAAAACATACCTGCCTACACATGCATACGCACCAAAAATACCTATACACGTATATACCTAAAAGGTAATGGCAGATACAGGCAAATATGTTATACCTGCCCGACTACGCACACATACATAGACACAGGCAGTCCCAGAGAACCATGAGAAAGACAACCAGCCACGAGTCATACCTGTTCCTCCAGAACACGGAGGGGGAAGGAGGGCGGGAATGTAAGAACAAAGGTGAGATGAACAACTCACATGGAACGTTATGGTAAGAACATAACTTCTTTATGTGAAGTTGTTCGATCTCGCCGTTTGTTCTTACACATGGGTAGCGTCCCCAGCACCCTAAACCCCGGGTGGCTCACGGGAGAACATTGCTGAGAACAGTGGAACCAAAGGAAGCCCTGTCCACTTTGTAATGAGTAATAAAAGTATGAGGTTTGGCCCAGGTAGCCGCAGCACAAATGGTATCTATAGGTAAACGAGCTGCATGTGCCAGAGAAGTAGAAACAGCTCTAGTAGAATTAGCTTTAACTTTGAGGGGGGGTAGGCAGATTGGAAGATGAATAAACTTTTAGTTATGTACTTACCATAACTTTAGATGTATGGGATCCATCTCGCCTACATTCTCTACAGATGGGTTCGGAGCCGATCCTCGGCTCCGACTCGGCGCTATACTATAGAACGCAGTCTCTTATTGGCTGAGTTACCTCATATCCCAGGATGCACCACCACTACCTCCCCAGATCTCGTTTGTTCGCACTCATATCCACAGAGACATACTATTGTCATAACATACTCAGGTCTTTCAAGAGAGGAAAGAAAACAGATTCGGACCGTCCAGTCTCTCCTGGTCTACAAGGCAGGGGGATGGAGGGTGGGTTATTAGGAATGTAGGCGAGATGGATCCCATACATCTAAAGTTATGGTAAGTACATAACTAAAAGATGTAATGTGATCCTATCTCGCCTACATTCTCTACAGATGGGACAGCGTCCCTAGCACCTAATTCCCGGGTGGCTCATTGGAAAACACTCCTGAGTACTGTGGAACCGAAGGAAGCTCGACCCCTGGATGCCACATCTAATTTGTAGTGAGAAACAAAGGTGTGTGAAGATGTCCACGTGGCAGCCGCACAAATATCGCTAATAGAGAGCTTGGAATGAAAGGCTGCCGAAGTGGCCATAGCTCTAGTGGAATGAGCTTTTACGGGAGCTATGAGCTGCTTGTTTGAGATGAGATAAACGTGAGTGATGCAGTCCCTGATCCACTTGGCAATAGTGCCTTTAGTGATGGCTTTGCCTAATCTGTTATCTGAAAAGGACACAAACAGTTGATCCGATTTTCGAGCTTTGTGTGTCCTATCCAAATAGAAGCGCAATTGCCTGTGCACATCTAAGCAGTGAAAGGTGTATTCACCTCTGTTGGAATATTTGGGAAAGAAGACCGGCAGCTCCATTGATTGTAGACAAAAACTAGAACAAACCTTGGGTATAAAGGATGGGTTTGTCCTAATAGATACTCTATCCTTGTGGAACACTAGGTAAGGTGGTTTAACACATAGAGCCTGAAGCTCTGAAACCCGTCTTGCTGAAGTAATAGCAACTAGAAGTGCAGTTTTCCAAGAGAGGAATTTAAGGTCGCAGGTAGCTGCCGGCTCAAAGGGGGGCGAGGTTAAGGCACCTAATACCACGTTCAGATCCCACGGGGGTGCAGGTTGGGAAATGGGGGGTCGTAAAAGCCAAGCTCCTTTAATAAATGCTTTACAAAGCTTGTCGCTCATTAAGGGAGGTTGCACATTTTCATGGAAATTAGAAATAGCCGCCAGTTGTACCTTAATTGTAGATACTGAGCAGCCTTGTTGGAACAGGGAGGCTAAGAATTTAAGTACTTCAGATACCGAGGCTGTCATTGGGTCTAATCCTCGGAGCTGGGCCCAAATAGCAAATCTCTTCCATTTACTGCTATATATTTTCTTCGTAGAAGTCTTGTGGGCTGAAGACAAAATGTGTATGACTTCAGGAGCCAGAGAGCGAGTCCTAATTATGGTTGGAAGAGGAGTAGCCAGGCTGTCAACTTCAACGAATGGAGGGACTGATGGAGTTGTCCTGACTGGTGAGTCAGCAGGTCCGGAACTTGGTCCAGAAACCAAGGACCCTCCAATGCATATCGGTGAAGGAAGGGGAACCAGATTTGACGAGGCCAGTATGGGGCGATTAAAATCATCTTGCTTTTCAAGCGAATCGCCTTCTGAATCACCTTGGGGAGAAGGGGGACCGGTGGAAAGGCGTAAAGCAGACCGGAGGGCCAATCGTGGACAAGAGCGTCCTTGGGGATCCCCCCCGAAAGTGGGGTTAGAGTGAAGAAGTGATGACACTTCGCATTGAGGGGGTTTGCAAAGAGATCGCAACAGGGGACTCCCCATCTCGTGAAAATCTGTGTTGTCACTCTGTTGTTCAAGGACCACTCGTGAGGAGAGAGAATAGTTCTGCTCAGTCTGTCGGCTAACACGTTGGACTTCCCCGGAATGTGCGTTGCCATTAGAAAATGCTTGGTAGCAATCGCCCAATCCCATACTCTCATGGCCTCTCTGCAAAGGGGGTAGGACCTGGTTCCTCCTTGTTTGTTTAGGTACCAGACTACCGACATGCTGTCGGATTGAATGGCAATTGTACCCTGGGGGAGGTGATTGTGCAGTGCTTGCAACGCTAAGAGCACTGCCCTCATCTCCAGGATATTGATATGAAGAAGACTCTCGTCGGGGTGCCACATGCCTTGGACCGACCTGTCCAGATAATGACCCCCCCACCCTGTCTGGGAGGCGTCCATAGTCAGCGTGGCAGAGGGGAGTGGCGGAACGAAGGGTCGCCCTTGATTCAGGTTGGGGGTTATAAGCCACCAACGGAGATCCTGTTTGCACGTGTCCGTGATCAGAATGTGGTGACTGAGGGGGAGGTCCTGATATGACCACTGGACCGAGAGGAGCCACTGAAGTATCCTCATGTGCAACCTTGCCAAGGGGACCAGAAGAATGGTGGCTGCCATGGAGCCCAACAGTTGCAGAACCATTCTTGCTGGAGCGCGACACCTGAGGAGCAGAATTCGGACTTGGGACTGTAGTGTTATGATCCTTTCTGCAGGAAGATAGACTCGCATCTGCCTTGAGTCTATTTCTGCACCGATGAACAGAATATGCTGAGATGGTTGCAATACAGATTTTGACCAATTGAAGGTGATTCCTAAGGAATTGCCCAGTGTTATCGTGGCTGCCAAATTTTGCAAGAGTAGATGCCTGGAGGCGGCAGTTAGGAGCCAGTCGTCTAGGTATGGAAACACCTGGAATCCTAGACTTCTCAAGTGAGCAGTCGCGACTGCCAAACATTTGGTAAACACCCTGGGGGCTGCGGTGAGACCAAAGGGCAGCGCTCGGAATTGAAAATGACTGTCTCCCAGGCTGAAGCATAAGTGTCTCCTCGATGCCTGGTCCATCAGAATGTGATAGTAGGCGTCTTTGAGGTCTATGGAGCACATCCAGACTCCTTTCTCCAACAGTGGGAGAATGGATTGTAAAGTGACCATCCGGAATTTGGACTTTTTTACAAATCGGTTGAGTTTGCTGAGATCCAAAATGGGTCTTAAGTCCCCGGTCTTTTTTGGCACCAAAAAGAATCTTGAGTAAGTCCCTGATCCGGCCTGGTCTGCGGGGACGGGTTGGATGACTCCTTTTTGAAGCAGCTTTGAAACTTCTTCGGCTGCATGATCCCGCTGACTGGGTGGTGGGTCCGGGATTCTTTGGACTAATGGGGGTGGTTGAAGAAGGGGGATGGAGTAACCTCCGGCAATGATTCGAAGCACCCATTGGTCCTGAGTAATGTTTTCCCAGGCCTTTAGGTGCTTCGAGCGACTCCCGACTGGCTCCGGAGCTGCACAGTCGGGCACTCCTTCAGGGATGCTGGAAGGAGGAGGAGCCACGAAAGGACTCGCGGTCTCCAGTGTTGCGGGGGCCTCCGCCGCCTCTGGGACGGCGTCTCCCTGAAAAATTTCCCCCTCCTCTGCCTCTAGAAGGGGGATCGCTCTGCTGCGGCGAGTAAGGCTTCTGAGACTTACGGAACCACATCTTCCCTCCCCTCCTGGCCTTGGGATAAGGCCTGACAGGAGCGGAAAAACGGGCCCCTACGGCAGTCCAGGTCTTACCCTCCTGCTCGCAGCGAGTCAACGTGTCCTTTACCTTGGGACCAAACAAAGAGGACCCATCAAAGGGGGCGTCGGCAAAGGAAGACTTAAAGGCCTCCGCAAAATGACACAGGCGTAACCAGGCTTGTCTCCGAAGAGCAACACCTGTTCCCGCCGCTCTACTCGCCCCTTCGGCCGCATAGGAAATGAGCCTCATGGACGAATTAGCTAATGAGGATAGGGTAGCCAACTGAGAATTAACTGTCTGAGTTAATTGATCAGGTAAGTTACCCGAGAGGGTATCCGATAGCTCCTTGATCGATCCCTCTGTAGTCTGGTGAAGTGTGCCAAGTAATTCAGAGACCTTAACGTAAAGGCCGCTGAAGTAAGAGTACGCTTGCCGTACCGATCCATGCTCCTAGACTCCTTATTAGGGGGATGGATGGACGTCGAAGCCTCTGCCACATCTTGCTGGGTGGCAGATGCCACCACCATAGCATCTACAGCCACACCCTTAGATAAGAACTCCTTGTCCGGGGGTGCTGAAAGAAATTTGTTAGGACGAGCTGGCACCGGTTCCACAGAATCCGGGTGTTCCCACGCCTTCGAGAGATCAAATCCAGAAGCTCGAAGGGCGGAGACACCCAGGAGGCGGAGGGCTGAGCCCCGAAGGCCTTGAGGAACACCGACTCCTCAGCGGAAGGGGGTTTGGATTGCCAATTGCCTCGGTGTTTAAGGATTTCTAAGATGTCAGCAAAGGAGACATCTTCCGATGACGACTTTGGGGACCCCTCCGCATCATCGAGGTCAGTATCTGACGTGAGGGACTCGTCAGAGTCGACGTGCTTCCTCTTACACAGTCTCTTCCTGGGTGGTTCCTCCGAAGGAGAGTCGGAGGAACCTCCAGGAAGAAGGGAACCACCAATGGGGGTAACCTCAGGCCCAGGGGCTCGGCTGTACTGAGACAGGGGGACTCCAGAAACGACAGTCACCACATCTAAGGAAGGGGGTGGTGGAAAGTCAAGTGGCCAAAGAGGATTTGGCTAAGGCACTTCTCATGGCATCGAAGGCAGGACCCCCAGAATCCTGGGAAGGTGCTATCCCCGAGGCCACAACAGCAACAGGAACCCCCGCAGCCGACGCACCAAGAGAGAGGCTCGGAACCGAAAGGGTCGGATCCGAAGCCTCCCCCCCGGGGCCGACCGAGGAAGTTCGTGTACCGAACCCCGACCCAAGGGACGGAGTTGAAGTTAGAGTCGGAGCCGACTCGATAACTTCGACTGGATCCACCAACACCGACTCCAACGGCGCCGAGGCTGTCGGAGGAGGAATGGTAGTAGAAAGAACGGGAATCGGCTCCAAAGCCAACTGGGCAGGAGTCGATAACAATTTAGCAAAGACCGGTGACTGAAAGAGCTTCTGTAGTACCCTGTCCACATCCGAATCAGACATCCTTGAAGAACGGGAGGAGACCGATCGGGTCCGAGTCGACTTCTCCGCCGGCTCCGAAAGAGTAGGGGACCGGCTCCGAACAGGCTCGAGACGTATCGGCGCCGAGGGAGATCCCACTATTGCAATCTCCCTCGGAGCCGATGTGGACTTCGGCTCCGAAGAGGAAGTGTCTGAGTGGGCAATCCTCATCGGCTCCGAAGTCAGTGGAGCCGATGAAGGTGACCCACCTCTCGATGTCCGAGCTCTCGACTCCAAGGTCAGGGGAGTCGAGGCTGGAGGCATCGAGGCAGACCGTTCCGCCCTCGGCTCCGAAGTCTGTGGAGCCGACGGAGAAGCCTGCCTAGACTTTTTGGTTGTCGGTTCCGACGGGCTGGTCGGAGCCGACGATTTTTTCTTCTTTTTAGAAGGGGAAGAAGAAGAGGACAATGCTTCCTCAAACGAAGGGGCAATGAGCCCTTTTAAAATCAATTTGTTTTTCCTCTCTTGGAGGACTCGAGAGGAAAAAGCGTGACAAACGCTACAAGACTCCTGCAGGTGTTTAGGGCCTAAACAATAGACACACAGGGAATGATCATCTGTGACTGACATTTTATAACTACACTTGACACATTTTTTGAAACCAGAGGGTCTATGTTCTTTAGCCATGGTTTCGACAATTAACAACACAGACTAGCAAGACAAAAAACACTAACTAACAGTAAGGCTCTAACTTAAACGCCTAAGGTAGGGCTAGGCCCCTCTAACTTAAACGGAACCTTCCTACTCGACAAACAAACACAATTTTCCACAAAAAACAATTCAAACACTAACGTACAACAACGATAGCTGTTAAAACAGCTTTTGGGTGAATTTCAGAAAAAAATCTGACAGAAAAGATTTCAAAGTAGAGGTACTTAGCTCAGCCAAGTACGAGACCACGTCTATGCTGGAAAGCGGCAAACGAGATCTGGGGAGGTAGTGGTGGTGCATCCTGGGATATGAGGTAACTCAGCCAATAAGAGACTGCGTTCTATAGTATAGCGCCGAGTCGGAGCCGAGGATCGGCTCCGAACCCATCTGTAGAGAATGTAGGCGAGATAGGATCACATTACATCAAAGTTTATGCAGTCTGAAAGCCATTTGGATAGCGTGATTTTTGTAACTGCAAGTCCTTTCTTATTATCTGCATGAGACACAAATAGTTGGTCCGATTTCCTGAACTCTTTTGTTCTGTCCAGGTAAAATCTCAGTTGTCTGTGTACGTCCAATTTGTGAAGCATGTATTCCATCTTATTGGTATGGTTCCTGAAAAAGGTGGGAAGTTCTATGGACTGATTAAGATTCGATTCTGAGCAGACGTTTGGTAGAAAGGACGCATTAGTACGTAAGGTGACCCTGTCTGGATGAAATATCAGATATGGTGGTCTAATTGACAGTGCCTGCAGCTCCGAAACTCTGCGGGCTGAAGTGATTGCCACCAGAAATAGGATTTTCCAAGAAAGATATTTCAGTGGGCATGATGAAGCAGGTTCAAATGGCGATAGCATGAGTTGGGATAGCATCAGGTTTAAATTCCAAGGAAAAACTGGACTTCGAATAGATGGTTGGAGATGATAAGTTCCCTTCATGAAAGCCCTACAAAGTCTGTGCGACATAATTGTAGCGCCTCCTTCACCCACATGAAAATTAGATATGGCAGCCAGCTGTACCCTTATGGTGGATGTTGAAGCCCCCCGGTGAAAGAGAGTAGATAGAAATTCTAGAATCTTGTGAATAGGAGCAACCAAGGGATCTATACCTTGTTTGGAGGCCCAACATGCGAAACGTTTCCACTTGCTATTGTACAATTTTCTAGTGGAGGATTTGTGGGAAGAAATCAGAATATGTTGTACTGCTGGAGACAAAAGATCCGACCTGGCTAAGGTGGGAAGCAGAGCAGCCATGCTGTCAATTTGAGGGACGAGAGAGAGGGGTGAAGAACTCCTGACGAGTGGGTCAGCAGGTCTAGCACTGGGTCCAGAGTCCAAGGTTCCTCTATTTGGGGAGCTTGGAGGAAGGGGAACCAGATTTGTCGAGGCCAGAATGGTGCTATCAAGATGATCGTCCTTTCCAGACCTTTGGCTTTCTGCAGAAATTTTGGGATTAATGGAACAGGAGGGAAGGCATATAGGAGACCCGGGGGCCAATCGTGTACAAGTGCGTCCCTGGGGGTGCCCCCCGGAGGGGGAAGTAGGGCGAAATAGCTTCTGCATTTGGCATTCAAGGGGGATGCAAAAAGGTCGCAGCAAGGCTGGCCCCATCTGCGGAAAATCCTTTCCGCTACTTGATTTTTGAGGGACCACTCGTGAGGCAGCAGGATGGCTCTGCTCAACCTGTCCGCTATTACGTTGGACGTCCCCGGGATGTGCATTGCTATGAGAAAGTGTCCGGTGGACACAGCCCATTGCCAGATCCTCAGGGCCTCTCTGCATAAGGGGTAAGACCCGGTTCCTCCTTGCTTGTTTATGTACCAGACCAATGACATGTTGTCTGTCTGAATTGCAACTGTTCCCGGAGGTAAGTAGTCATGAAGTGTTGCAATGCTAGGAACACTGCTCTTAACTCTAGGACATTGATGTGCAGATTGTACTCCATTTTCGACCACTCGCCTTGAACTGTTCTCCCCTGAAAAAGTCTCCCCACCCTATCAGGGAAGCGTCCGTGGTCACTGTGGCTATGGGGGAGGAAGAACAAACGGGCGGCCTATCGTAAGTTCGTGACTGTTCATCCACCATCGAAGATCCCGTTTGCAAGGTTCCGTGAGCAGGATGCTGTGTGACAACGGTAGCTGTTGGTAAGACCACTGTGCGAAGAGTAGCTACTGGAGGATCCTCATGTGCATTCTCCCTAAGGGGACCGCGATAAAGGCAGCTGCCATCATACCTAAAACTTTCAAGACCTGTGCGGCTGGGACTCCTTTGTTTTCTAGAAGAATAGAAATCTGTTCTCTCAGGGCTGAGACTCTTGATTGGAGAAGTCTGATCAGGGATAAGGTAGTGTCTAATTCCGCTCCTATGAATGATATATGCTGTGAGGGCGATAAGACAGATTTTTCGAAGTTCAGAGTTATGCCTAAACGGGAACAGAGATTGATTGTACAGTCCCTGGCTTGCAATAGGTGACGCCTGGTGGTGGCAGTAAGGAGCCAGTCGTCTAAGTATGGAAACACCCGGAATCCTAGTCATCTCAGGTGGGACGCCACTACTGCCATGCACTTGGTGAACACCCTGGGGGCTGAGGTGAGGCCAAAGGGCAGAGCTCGAAATTGAAAATGACTGGCTCCCAGTCGGAAGCGCAGATGATCTCTGGATGGCCTGGCCATTTTTATGTGGTAGTACGCATGCTTGAGATCTAGAGAGCACATCCAATCATTCGTTTGAAGAAACGGAAGGATCGATTGAAGCGTGACCATCCGGAATTTTTCCTTCTTCACGAAGGTACTGAGCTTGCTGAGGTCCAGTATTGGCCTCCAGTCCCCTGTTTTCTTTGGAACTAAAAAGAACCTTGAGTAAGTTCCGGATCCTATTTGGTCCACCGGGACTGGCTGGATGACTCTTTTTTCTAACAGCCTTTGAATTTCTATGGCTGCGTGATCCCGCAGAGTGGATGGAACATCTGGGAATCTTTTTTGGGTGGGAGGATTGTTTAAGAAAGGTATGTTGTATCCTCTGGTCATTATGCTTTTTACCCAGGAATCTGAAGTGAGGTTTAGCCAGGCCTCTGGGTATAAAGCCAAGCGACCCCCGACCGCCTCCAGAGTAGGACAGTCGGGCCTCCACTCAGGAGCGCTGGAAGGGCTTCCCAGGAATGCTATCCCTGTCGCCCTGGTTCTGCGGACCCCCTCTGCCGCCTGGGCAACGTCTTCCATTCCTTCCCCCTCCTCTGCCTCTGGAGGGGGATTCACTAGGTGAGAATTGGAAAGTGCCCTGAGTCTTCCGGAACCACATTTTTCCACCTCTTTGCCCTTTGGGGTATGGCCTAGACAGGGTGGAAAAATGGACCCCTATGGCAGACAGGGTTTTTCCTTCCTGCTCGCACCTAGTGAGTGTCTCCTTCACTTTGGGCCCAAACAAGGAGGAGCCATCAAAAGGGGCATTAGCAAAGGAAGACTTGAAGGCTTCCGCAAAGGAGCATAGGCGCATCCAGGATTGTCTTCTCAAAGCAATCGCTGAAGCTGCAGCCCTACTCGATCCTTCAGCTGCATAGGAAATGAGCCGCATGGATGAGTTGACGATAGAGTTTAGGGTATTGAGCTGTGCTGTCACCTTGTCTGAGACCGCAGCATCTGTGGTACCCTGAACAGTATCTCCCAACTCCTTGAGGAGATCTCTCTGAAGCCAGGTAAAATGAGTGAGGTAGTTCAGCGATCGCATGGAAAAAGTTGCTGAACTAAAAATGCGCTTCCCGTACCTGTCCATCGTCCTGGAGTCCTTGTTAGGAGGATGAACAGAGGAAGATGCTTCAGACATTTCTTTCTTGGTGGCCGCCGCCACCACCATAGCATCAACAGGGACTCCCTTGGTGAGGTACGCCTTATCCTGGGGGGCAGTGATGTACTTATTGGGCCTCCGAGGGACTGGTTCCAATGTGTCAGGGGACTCCCACACCCTTCGAGCTATTAAATCCATTAACTCGTCGAAGGGCGGAGTTACCCAGGAGGTGGAAGGTTGAGCCCCAAAAGCCTTCAGTAACACCGGCTCATCCTCAGGGGGGGCAAGGGACTGCCAGTCACCCCTCTGTTTGAGAATTTCAAGGATGTCGGCGAACGAGACATCCTCGGAGGAGGACCGTGGGGACCCCTCTGACTCATCCAAGTCGGTATCCGATGTCAACGATTCCTGTGGGGAATCAAGGTGCCTCCTCTTGCACAATCTCTTCCTCGGGACATCATCAGAGGGGACATCTGGTGAAGCTTCCGAGGAGCAGGGTTCACCCTCTGGGGTTGACTGAGGCTTTGGGTCTCTACGCTTGGCGGGAACCAGTGGTGCAGAGACAGAACATGGACCTTTCGGGGAGGGAGAAGAAGAATCTGACGATGTGAAAGTCTTACCAGACAAGACCTTCCTCATGGCCTCGAAGGCACCGGAGCCCCGGGCCAAGGGTTCCACGGGTTCCGAAGAAGACGGTAGTCTCCCCGGGCCCGGAACCACGGGCTCCGATCCAGAGGACGGAGCCGAACTAATCTGCGCCGAGGCACAGAGGGGAAGAGTCGGAAATGAAACTTCGGTTCGACTCTCCCCCTCAGAACCGAGGAGAGATTGTCGGCTCCGAGACCCCTCGATGGGTACCGAGAGTGTCGAGGTCAGTGGAGCCAAAAGCACTAAAGAAGGCTTCGGCCCCGGGGGAATCAACGATCATCAGATCCTCGACTCCCGGCTCCAATGACTCGACGGGTCTCGAAGGAGGGTCAACAGATGGGACAGGAAGGGCCTCAAGCTTCAAAACCAACTGGGACGAAACTGCAATCAGTTTGGATAAGGCCGTGTTCTCCATCAGTTTCTGAACCACTCGATCCACATTGGTGTCAGACAGTCTGGAGGAACGAGTCGAAGGGGCCGAAGAGGTCACCGAGCGAAGGATCGATGAAGGGGTACCTCTGACACTGGCTCCAAGACCTGGACCTCGATTCGAGGCAGCATATCGGTGCCCGGCTCCAAGGTCTGTGGAGCCAGCAACCGAATCTTAGAAGAAGTACTCGGAGCCGATGACCTGGGCTCCGATACCTTCGAAGACTTCGACCCCTTCGAAGACTTCGATGACTGGTCTGCCTTTTCCAATGCCTCCTGAAACTCCGGCTTCAGGAGACCTCTCTCAACCAGTTTCCTGCATCTCTCCATCATCACTCTGTCACTAAACGAGTGGCAGATGGAGCAATCCTCCTGAAGATGGAGAGGGCCCAGACAGTAGACGCAGGAAACACGGTTATCAGTTATGGACATTTTCTGTCCACACTGGCAATGTTTAAAGCCAGATTTGGCTTTTTCCGACATTTTAAGCACAAAAATGTAAATACAACTATATGTATAAAACTACACGAAACTACCACTAATACACACAGCTAGTATAATAACTACCGGTTAACTGGAGAAAAGGGAATTACCAGTAAAAAATCTGACAGAGCCCTGACAGAAAAAAGGAAAATGGCCTAAGGCCTAGGAGCAGCCGCTCCCACAACAAGCTAACACTAATTTAAAATGACACACACACACACCAACACTACACTAATACTAATACTATGCTAATCCTAATAATAAACTTCAACAATTCTAACTATTTTAGGCAAGATATATATATATATATATATATATATATATATATATATATATATATATATATATATATAAATATGAAAATATAAATGATACTGGCCCGAGCTCTCACTCGACGAGACCTGTTGCAGCGGCAAACTAGATCTGAGGGTTAGCAGCAGGGGATCATGGGATAGGGACTGTGCCTCAAGCTTCTCTTAGACGCAGAGGTTGGAATGTGGCCGACTCGGAGCCAAGGGATCGGCTCCGAACCCATGTGTAAGAACAAACGGCGAGATCGAACAACTTCATATTAATTGTTTTATTGATTAACTATATATATATATATATATATATATATATATATATATATATATATATATATATATAGGCAGGTGTGTATTATCTTGTAACATTGTACTCCTTGAAGGCTATTGTAGCCAAGACGTCAGAGACATTAAAGCTATTGGTCTTTTTGTGCGTTTGGATTGTGCTGCATCTTTTGTGGTTTTACAGTACCTCTATTTTCTGTCTGCATTTGTGTTGTGAAGTTTGCCACTTCTGTCTTAAGAAGCATGAAGTTGACTTTGGAGTAGTTTTGATGGTGGTTTCCTTAATGGGGGTGGGGGTGGGATATGGATGTCTATGGTGATTAGCTTGTGGTCAGATCTGACCAGCAAGGAGTTGACCTCTGGCGTGGAACACCAGTTACCCATATTGGTAATGACCAGGTCCAGGATATTGCTGCCCCTGGTGGGGGTGTGGACAAGCTGATCCAAAACGTTGGAAATTAGGAATTCCAGAAAATGTTGAGCGAATGAGTTGGTACATGAGTAGTTTTCCCAGCTGATGGTAGGGTAGTTGAAAATGCCCATAATTAAGGTATTGGATTGTACCTTAATATTTTCCAGTATCTTAAGAAATGAAGAGTGGGAATCCTGGGGCATGGTGGGGTATCTGTAACAAGCTACAACCTGGATTGCAGTCGTGCCCAGTGTTGGTGCACTTGGATAATTTCGGATGCATTATGTTGAGCAACTTGCCTGGAGGTGTGGATATCCTTAATGAATATGGACAAGCCTCTAACTTTAGTGTTTTTTTCCAGGTTAGGTGGCCGAAAGGTGTGGTATGAATTATAGCCTGATAATGCAGGGGTGCTCTCTGGAGTCCGTAGTTTTTAGGGTCTGTCGATGACCCACCTTTGTGCAGAGGGTGACTGTTGCTGTTGTCCATTCATGAGGCACAAAGCCTGTTTGGAGGCTACAGTTAAATAGTAATTCCAGAGGTCCTGATAGGCCATGTTTCATGCTATTTGGAAGGCATCCTGGGATATTGTCTTGGCACACTAATGCAGTGTTCTTGGACTTAGAGAGAGCATTAATGACCTGTTAACTAGTAATAGTATGGGGAGTTATATTTGATGGCATTTCCTGAGGACGGTTGCAGGGGAAAGAGGGTCATGTTGAAGCTAAATTTATCAGCCAGGAGGTTTTCTTTAGCTTCTGGCTCATTATAGGTGGCTCCATTTACAATGAGCTCTTTGAGGATGTAGACATAGCTACAGTATGCTGTATGGTTGTCCTTGGCCTGGGAAACCAAACTTACCTAAAATTTGGCTTTGGTATGCTTTATTTGTCCTCTCAGTTGTTTGGTTAGTTTGATGAGAGTGCTTTTACCCTGCTGGGTGCTGCATTTCCTAATTTTTGTTACAATTTTCTTCCTTATATACAGCCTATTGATTTTGTGCCTCCACCAGTGTGGCTTGTTTTTCGAGTTAGTTCTATACTTCTTCCTTGTGGGTACAGTTGCCTTTATGCAGCTCATAACATGCTTGTACAGGTTTCTGTGAACAGCTCTGCATAGACTGCAGTGTTCTCAAGGTTTATGGGGGCTTGAAATTTTGCCAGGTTATCACTTAATAGCAGGTCATTAGCCTTAGAGAAGTTCCTGAATATTCCAGGTTTAGTTGGGGGGGTGTCCAAGTTTTATTTTTACTTCAAAGGAGACAATTCTGTGGTCTAACATTAACAGGGAAGACATTACAGTAGGAAGTGTGCAGCATACTCCCATATTAGTGACGACCAGAGCCAGCATGGTTGCACCCCTGGTTGGTGTATTGACTATCTGGTCCAGGGAGTTTGTGTTTACAAAGTCCAGGAATCTCTGTGCCTGTATGTCTGGTGTCATACAGGATTCACAATTAATAGTGGGATAATTAAAGTCACCCATGAATACAGTACTGGGTTGGAAGGTTAGCATTTCTAATAAGTTTAAATACATGGTATGGGTTCCCTGGGTCATTGAGGGGGGCCTATAGCTTGCAAGGACGTGATATTGGATTTTACCTATGGTGAGTTGAACATGGAGCTACTCAAGTGTATTGTCCTGTTTGACCAGCCTTGAAGTATATTTATTTTTGATGTAAACAGAGACACCTCTACCTTTAGTCCCTGCCTGTTAATTAGTTGGTCTAATTATGTAGAAGGCATTATAACCTTGCACTGTCGGTGTCCTCGCCACAGCTTTAAACCATGTCTCATTGACTGCACAGACATCAGCATTCTCTAGGGTGCACAGAGCTTCTAGAGAGTGGAGTTTTTTGTTTAGACTCCTAGCACTGAACAGTAATATCTTTAGATTTTCTTGTTTTTGATTTGCTATGTCGGAAGTACTTTCAGTTTGGCATTGCCTAATAAAGGCACTATGGGGAAGACAATGTTTTGGCTAATATTCAAAAGCCTAGGGGGAGAGGTACACACCATCCCTGGCAAAGCAATATGGTCTACTGGCCATCTCCTTTCATGCTGACAAATACTGAACCCCATTGAATGACACCAGAAAGTAAGCCAATTATTACTGTCAATCATCTTTTGTTCATATTGTAGCATTATCCTTGGAGAAGGTAAAATGCTGCTCAGTGCTAGGTGCATACCAGTCTGAGACACATATTCTGAGAGCTCCATGATGTCTCTCTTCATATAGTCTAGGGAGGTACATCTCAGGTCATTTAGTCCCACATGGGCTATAACTGAGTCATATTGGTACTTGTGGCCCAATGGCCTGAGTGCATGCTTAATGTGGTGGATCCTAGCCCCTAATAAGCAACTGACTATGACTTTCTCCTTACTTAGCCTGGTGAGAGGGCCATCAGTGTGTCTCATGATGTAGTCTCCAATCGGCTTAGAGATAGAGGCTCCATGAGCTGTAGCTCTATGTGTTGATATGGGTGTTGTTTTGAAAGAGTGAATTTGGGGCTGCTGATGGTATTTGTTGTGTACTTCATTTAGGAGGTCTTTGTGGTTTAGGAAAGTTACATTTACATGCCTCAGGATATGCCTGCATTTAATTGTGTGAGATGGGTGCAGCACGTGTACTACTGCCAACCTTATTTTAAATTAGGAGTACTTTTATGTGAGAGCTTTGTCTCCAGTGACACTGTGTAAATACATCTCTCACATACAATATCAGTTTATTTGAGAATTACCTGGTTGTCAGTAAACAACGTAATTTCTACACTCCATGTTCTCTGTTACCAGCTCCACTAAGTTGATATCGGAGATAGTCGGAATGTTCATATCCATGGCAACAGACCCTTTTTTATTGATTACAGTTATTATCAGTCAATGTCAGGAGTATCTGGTTTGCAACTATGGTGACAGATCTCGTCACTGCAGGCTAGTAGTCCTGTGTGCAACTAGTTATTGGAGAAATTTTAATTGTGCTTTTACAAGAAAAAATGTTCCTCAAGGTGTCTGAGTCTGTACAGAGCACTGCCAAACACTTGAGGGGAAACTAATACGTAGACTCTGAAACATTTAAGTTAGAAACAAATCAAGCTGTACTTACTGAAAATAATGAATTAGCTTGTCAAGAATGATGAAAAGAGGGAAGTCGCATGAATGGCTACTGCCTGGCTATTACTAGTGCTTGTCTCACCCCAGCTTCACTGTGCTGGGATCCAATGCTTCTTTGTTTCTTCTCTCACCAGATGCAAAATGTTAGCACCAATCCTAAGATAAGAAGCAAGCCACAGCCTGTTTGGTGATCCACAGTCTTGTCCCAGATGATACAACGTTCTGTATGCTTGTTGCAGCCTTTTCCCTGGTAGATGCCTTGAATAGCAACCAGACCAATCAGGAAAGTTAGGCACAAACACTTCCTCTCCAACCAGAAATAGTCAGGGATTAATGCACTCTGCTCCTTTAAAGCAGTTATTAGGCTTTCTGGTTTTCATCAGTCTTCAAGAAATAATGTCCCTGTGCTCCTTCTCTCACCAGGAGAAAAAAGAAGCAATAATCCCAAGATGACTACTGAGACGCAGAATGTGGTCTCTCCAATAACTGGAGATCTTACAATAGATGTTTAAAGGTAAAATGAGAAAAAAATGGGTTAATATCCTAAAAACTGCAGTGTGCACTAAGCAGTTAGATATGAAAGAGGTTACTTATGTTTTAGCTGTCTAAGTGGAAAGCCAATAATTTTAAAAGAGCAAGCTAGACTAAAAAGGGGTGGGCACTTGTATTCTGGTTGTACGGAATACAGTGGGATGTCCAATAAATTTAAATAATTGAAGGTGAGTGATTTCACAAAATGATAATTCTGTGCTTACTCACACCAGGCAGTGAAAGGGGAGAGGGAATGAGGAACATGGTCAAATTAACATAAGGGGCAGGCAACTAGAAAGACAGCTGTGTTTAAGAACACAACAGCAATAGGGTGGGGAAAATTCCTGTCTGACTAACAACAGGCACAGCTGTGGTCTCTTTCTAAGTTTTAATATGCAATTAAAAGAAGAATACAAGTAAAACACACTTTGAAGAAAACAAATTACAGTATGCAAAACTGAAAAAGGCAATAAAGTAATACAAAATTCAAGAAATAAAAAGCAAACTAACCTTTCCCTCACAGTAAGCTGTGGCAGTCTGGGTGAGCTTTTGCACTCAGTTCAGCAACCCCTACTGTTCTGGGAATTGCTGGTTTGTTGGGGAGGTGTGCAGTTTGGGCTGGTTTTTGGCCAAGGGTTTGGGTGACTTCTCCAGTAAGATTGAGTTTGGATGCTATATTAATTAATGTTTTTAGGATTTTAACTGTGTACCTATCGTATTTCAGGGAGACTGTAGGGGGATTAAAAAAAGGTGATTCTGAATCAAAACTTGGAGACCACTGTTAAATTCCAGGGAGGTGATTGATTCTTTAATGGAGGTCTAAGTAGGACAGTGGCTTTTGAGAAAGCCTTACAAAACTTGGACACAGCCAAACAATAGTTTTTGTCTCTTGCATGAAAATTTGAAATGACCACCAATTGTTCTTTGATCATGGAAAAACTACCACCTTCATTGAAAATAGAAGCTAGGAAATCTAGTACAGTAGAGACAGAGGCAGTAAAAGGGTCAGTGTTATTTCTCTGAGTCCATAATGAAAATCATTTTCATTTACTCTTGCAAATCCTTTTAGTGGAGTCTTTTTGCAAGGATGACAGTGTGGCACATATTGGGCGTGAAATCCTGGGCTGTCTATTTGTGGAACTGGAGAAACTATGCAGCTAGTTTGAGGGGTGGGATATTGGGATGATTCTTCCCCAAAGGATGTGACAGAACGCCTGGAATTAGGTCCAGTATCCAGGAAGGATAATGAAGATGAGACCAAAGGAAGGAAAACCACACCTGGTGAGGCTACAAAGGGGCAATGAGGATGACCGAGCTCTTGAACTGATTTGCTTTCTGTAAAAATTTTGGGATCAGAGGTACTGGGAGATAGGCGTAAAGGAGACGGGATGGCCAAGCATGAACTACAGCATCACTTGAAGACTCCTCCTGAGGGGGTATCAGGGCAAAATACCTGCTGCAGTTGTTGTTATGGGGACATGCAAAGAGGTCACAGCAAGGGTGGCTCCAACAACAGAAAATTTTCTCTGCCACTGACTGATTGAGAGACCACTAGTGAGGTAACAGAATGAACCTG
The DNA here is from genome assembly GCF_019279795.1 of Protopterus annectens. Classification (NCBI taxonomy): domain Eukaryota; kingdom Metazoa; phylum Chordata; order Ceratodontiformes; family Protopteridae; genus Protopterus; species Protopterus annectens. Next base: position 1,992,730,330 of record NC_056729.1, on the reverse strand, counting down.
CTCAGTCTGTCTGCTGGAACACTGGATTTCCCTGGAATGTGCATTGCTACTAGAAAGCACCTGGAGGAGATCACGAATTGCCACACATAGCTTCTCGGCAGAGGGGTTGAAATAGACTTCCCCCTTGCTTGTTGATGTATCAGACCATAGACATGCTATTGATTTGAATCAAAATGGTCCCTAGAGGAGGCACATTTTGAAATGCCTGCAACGCTAAAAGGACTCCGTCATCTCCAGAATGTTGATATATGAATTGGTCTCTTGGAGGGGGGGGACACATGCTATGGACCATCATTCTCATGTAATGCCCCCCACCTCAATTGGGTGTTGCTGAAGAAAAGACAATTGAACAGCTAGAGTCCATAAACGGACATGCATAAAATAGTGTGCTAAAGGAACTATAACTATTGCCATTGCTATGGAACCTAAAGCTTGAAGAATTAGTCTGGCAGAAGGAGCAGGATGAGATAGAATTTGATGAACCTCAGATCTGAGTGCATCGATATCGTAAGAAGGTAAGGCAGCAATCTCAGTTGTTGTGTTCAGATGTGCACCAATAAACTCCAGGCTCTGTAATGGTGTCAGATTTGATTTGGCAAAATTGACTGCTATACCTAATAATTGACAAATATGGAGCAAATAGTCCATGGAGTTCACTTGGAGATGCATGGTTGGGGTGGTGAGAAGCCAGTCATCTAGATTAGGAAATACTTGGAATCCTTTTAGTTTCAAATAACTTGCCACCACTGCCATACACTTGGTAAACACACTGGGGGCTATGGTGAGTCCAAAGGGCAGGGTACTGAACCAGTACTGACTGTCTCCTAGCTGAAAGTGTAAGTGTATGCAGAAGCATCTGTCTATTTTGATGTCATAGTACATGTCCTGAAGATATATGGACCACAGCCAATTGTCCTTGTGTAGAAATGGCAGACTGGACTGAACCGTGACCATTCGGAACTTTGATTTCTTCGCAAATTAATTTAATTTGCTTAGATCCAGAACTGGTCTCAGGTCTACTGTCTTTTTTTGGCATTAAAAAGAAACAAGTAAGTTCTGAATCCTGTTTGGTCTGGAAGGACCTTCTGATGACTCTTTTGTCTAGCAGCTTTTGAATATCTTGTGCTGCAACTTCCCTCTGACTGGGTGGAACGTCGGGGAGCTTCTTTCTTTTGGAAACTGGAATCTGGGAAAGAGTATGAAGTAACAGCTGGATATTATTTTTAGTACCAAAGTATCTTTTGTGACAGCAACCTAGGCTTCTGGATGGAAGGACAAATGTCCCCAACTGCCTCCAAAGGAGGGAAGACGGGTGGCAATTCAGAAGTGCTAAAAGGGTCTGTCTGGATAGGAATCTCAGGTACCCAGATTTTGTGTGACGGCTCTGCCTCAAGGGCAGTGTCTTCCATTCAAACTCCCTCCTCTGCCTCTGAAGGAGTTGTCTCCGCATGAGTCCTGGAAAGGTCCCTGGGATTTGTGGAAACACATTTTCTTGCCCCCTCTCTCTGATTCCTTGAAAAAGTTTGTTGAATAGTGAAAAATTTAATTTCTATGGCAAACAGGGTCTTTCCTTCTTGTTCACAGCAGGTAAGCATAAGTTTCACAGAAGGGCCAAACAAGATGCTCCATCAAAGGGAGCGTTGATGAAAGAAGACTCGAAAGGTTCTGCAAAGTCGCACAGTCACATCCAGTCATTTCTCCTTACAACAATGCCTGAATCAGCCACCCATGAGGCACCTTCTGCTGCATCAGAAATTAACTTCATGGACAAACTGGAAATTGGCAAAGGAGTGGCCAGCTGATAAGATGATGTTTTGAAATCCTCTGCAGACATGGACTCCAAGACAGAGTTTGATAGTTCTTTTGTCAAATCCCTCTGTAGCCTTGTAAAGTGTGCCAGGTAGTTCAGGGACCTCAGGACAAAGGTCGCTGAAGCAAATACATACTTTCCAAATCTGTCCAGCGCCCTAGACTTTCTGTTAGTGGTGGACAGAGGAGCTTTGCTCTGCTAGCTGTTTTCTGGTAGCTGCCGTCACAACCATTGTATCCACAGGGATTTCTTTGCTCCAGTAGGGTTTATCCTCTAGTGGGGCTAAAAACTTGTTGTGGCAATGCGGGACAGATTCAATGGAATCTGGCTCTTTTCATGCCCAGCAAGAGACAAGGTCGATGAGTTTATCAGTCAGTGAAGTCACCCAAGATGTAGACTAGCCAGCACCAAAAGCCTCCAGAAATACTGACTCCCCTGGAGAAGGGCTGTCAGTGGACCAACCACCTTTCTGTTTAAGGATCTCTATAATGTCTCCGAATGAGACATTATCAAGTGGTGATCTGGGGTATCCTTCCCATTCCACAAAATTAGTGTCTTCAGTGAGAGATACCCCACAGGAATTTATGTGCCCCCTCTTGCATGTTCTCTTCTTGTGGACCTCCTCAGGGGGGATGTTTTGAGGAGATGTCAAAAAAGAGGGGAGGTTCTACCACAGGAATCAACTGGAAGCTAGGTGGAGCTGGCTGCCCTGTGGAATAGGACTGACGGAAACAGAACTTGGAACCAAAGAGGGAATAGGGGTAGGATCCTAGGGAGGATGAGAGACCAGATCTTTAGAAGAAGAAAAGACCCTTTCCATAACCTCAAAAAGGGTGGACCTGGAGAAGCCATGGTAACCCACACCAGAGCTGAATGTTCAAATACAGGTAGAGCATGACTCTGACCTGATCAAGGCCTCGAGGAGTGAACCAGACCAGAGCTCTCTAGTGTGAAGGCTCCAAGGGGCAGGGATGGATCTGGCATCATCGGATTAGACTGTGGCCCCGCAGATCCATCGCTGAATCTTCAGTTCTGGGACTCATCCTGATCCAAAGGCATAGGAACAGAACTGGTCAGGGACACTATCAGAATCGAAGAAGTAATTCTCTTTGGCTCCGACTCTAGAACTCTTGTAACAGTCAGATCCTGGGGCTCCAAAACCGAAGGACTAATCACAGAAAGAGATAAAACTGCGGGAGTAGTGGCAGGAAGACTCACGGATCCAAGAGGGGAAGGAGCTGAGATAACCCCCACCTGGATCTGAGCTTTGAGGATTTTTCACAAAATCCTATCCACATCCACTTTAGAAAGACTCCAATTGGACCTGATGGATGAAATAGTTGACTGAGGTCTGGAATGCATTTTAGATGTCTGCAGAAAAGGAAAATGGAGCCAAAGGGAAACAGGATCTAGCAGAACCTCAGGTGAGTGAGTCCTCAGTATGAAGGATGTATTAGGCTTAGAATCCAAAGATTTAGGATTTGTAATTTGAGTGGAAGGACTGGCTGAAATAACAATAGGATCCGAGGGCTTAGGAGCCAAAAGCGCTGGGTCCACATTTTGTCTTTTCAGGTCCAATGAACTCAGTTCTGATAATTTGGGAACTTTTGAAGGTGGCTCCGAAAATATCTTAGGACACTTCAGAGGTGAATGCTTCCTGTGCTCTGACATACCTTTTGAAAACTTATTGGAGGTTTGAGCCCCTGAAGAGGAAGAAGATAAGGGAAGCAAACCTTTAAGTACAAGCTTAATCCACCTGTCAGCTATGGCTCTTGAATTTAATGCTGCACAAATTGTACAGTTCATATTTCAATGAGCTGCACCTAAGCAACAGAAGTACTTCTTGTGGGTATCCGAGTAAGAGATTTTATGCCCACAAGAAGTGCATTTTTTGAAACCTGTTGGCTTGCCAGCCATGGCCGTAAAAATACACTGAGAAAAAAATAGTTAAGAGTAAGGACAGATTTTTTTTTTCTGTTAAAGGAAAAATACCAACAATGGTAAAAAAAGAAATACCCTATTTATTAGGGCAGGAGTGATAAAAGAAAGGAAGAAAGACAAAATACCAGTAATGGTATGTTCAAGGTGTTACTATAAAAACAGTAGGGGCCTAATGCAGAAAATCCAAAAACTAAGAGGGAGTTTTAAGTTTACAGAAAAAAAAAGTGTACACACATATATGTATGTATGTATGTATGTATCTAGATATATATATATATATATATATATAGATATATAGATATATATATATATATATATATATATATATATATATATATATATGGGTCTACTTTCATTAATCAAAAGTACACTTACCTGAACCACTATAACACGAACAGATTTTAACGAAACCTTACTTTTGCGAATCCACAGATCACAGATATTTTTTCTAAGGGGAAACGAACCATATGGCTACCAAGGAAAAACAAAATAAACAGAAACAAATTAAACCCATTAAAGTGGGGGGGCTTTACCCCCAACCCCCATGTGAGGGGGCTGTGCCCCCCACACATCCCCCAACTAAATATGCCAACTCTGAGATTACACTACAGTAGGAAAAAGGGCAAAGTTCATCCTTGTGACCAAGTGGTTCGTCTCCCTTAGAAAAAACTACCAGTGATCTGTGGATTCGTAATAGTAAGGTTTCGGTGAAACCGTCTTGTGTTTTCCAAATTTGGGTAAGTGTACTTTTGATTAATGATAGTAGACCCATAGATATCTATCTATCTATCTATCTATATATATATATATATATATATATAGAAACACTTTATAACCTCGAATTACTGAAATGTCGAATTTCAGTATCTCAAGACTATAAAGCCGAATGTTTAAAATAGCGAAAGGTCATAATCGCGAACTCGAATATATGTCGAATTTGCGGTTATGACCTTACGCTGCGTAATGTCCGGGATTGTGTTTTGATGGTGCGCGGTGCCATGTGTGGATGTAGGTGTTATGTCAGGTAAGTGTTTTCTAAGGGTTTTGAGTGGGAGTTAGAGTGTATGTGAGTGTGCTGATGTGTTTCATGTGTGTGTGAGGGGTCGGAGAATGTGCGTGTTTGAGTTGGCTTTTGTTTTGTGTTTGTGCGATCTCGGAGTTAATATATATAAGTAGGGGGGTGGGGGGGGGTGCAGGGGGGCTTGCCCACTGCTTATGTGTGTAGGAGTTGTGTATGTGTGTAGTTTTGTTTGTTTATGTTGTGATGTGGGTGTTGTGGTGTATGTGTGGTATAGTGTGTGCGGTGTTTCCGGTGTTGTGAATTTTGCGTTTTTTTTGTGTCGGTGTTTTGTGGATTCGGTTTTATAGTCTCGAGATACTGAAATTCGATATTTCAGTATTTCGAGGTTCTAAAGTGAATATATATATATATATATATATATATATATATATATATATATATATACACATATATGTATATGGGTCCACTTCAAAATACTGACTTTCAAAATACCTAAACTCAAAATACTGAGACCAAAATCTCTAGAGCTCAAAATACTGAAACTCAAAATATCAAAAAAAAAAAAAAAAAACAGTAAAGCAACAAAACTATATTGCAGCAGAACTACATAGAGAAACATATTACTCTTCTCCAAGTATAGGCAGGGGGGGGCAAGCCCTCCTGCACACCCCCTGCTACTTAAATATATCAACTCCGAGATTGCACTTCACTACACTAAAGTGCAATCTTGGAGTTGATATATTTAAGTAGCAGGGTGTGTGTGTGTGTGTGTGGGGGGGCAGCCCCCCCTCAGGTGGGGTTGCAGGGGGGCTTGTCCCCTTGCTTATAATTGGAGAAGAGTAATATGGTTTGTGTTTTATTTGTTTCAGTATGTACTTGTGCTGAAATATAATAAGTGTTGGTATCTTGTGTGTTTTAGAATGTCCTCTCTGACCATTTGGATAGGGTCTCTGGGGGGCACAGAAATGTATGCCCATGGCAGACAGAGTCTTACCTTCTTTCTCACACCTGGATAGCATACTTTTGACTTTGGGCCCAAAAAGGGAAGAGTTGTCAAATGGGACATTGACAAACAAAAACTTAAAAGGCTCTGCCAAATCACATAGGCACATCCAGGCATGCCTCTTTGTAGAGCTGCAGGAACCTAATGCCCTACTCTTTCCTTTGGCTGCATGTGCAATGAGCCTCATGGAAGAGTTAGCGACAGAGTGTAGGGTCGCTAAGTGGGAAGCTACCTTTTCCCATGCTCCCTCAGCTACTGCTCCTTCAAGGGTATCTAATAACTCCTTAATCAGATCCCTTTGTAACCTTGTAAAATGGGAAAGATAGTTCAGCGATTGTAGGGCAAAAGTTGTTGAACAGAAAACTCACTTCCCGCAGCTATCCATCGTCCTGAAATCTTTATTAGAGGATGGGTTTTGGAACTCTCCTCTGAAAGTTCCTTTTTTGGTCACTACCACCATGACAATGACATGTAATGCCTTTTGCCCAGAAGGCCTTATCAGATGGGGCAGTAATTATTTTGTTCGGTCTCTGGGGGAACATGTTCAGTGGAGTCCGGGGTCTTCCATTCCTGCCAAGAGATCAGACCTATAAACTTATTGGTGGGCAGAGTCACCCAGGTACACTGACTCCTCAGGTGAAGGATTAGTGGACTGCCAGCCACCTCTCTATTTCAGAATTTCTAGAATCTCCCCGAAGGAAACATCCTGAGGAGGTGACTGTGGGGATCCTTCTCACTCATCAAGGTCAGTGTCTTCAGTGGCAGACTTCTCCCTGAAGTCCAAATGCTTACTCTTGCAAAGTCTCCTTTCAGGGACATCCTCATTGGGGTACACTTTGGATGTATCAGAAGAGAAAGGGGGAACCCCTGAGGGGTATCCTGGCACCTGTAGTTCTGCTGTCCCAGTGGAATGTACTGGTCAGAAAACGTGCACTGGAAATCCTGATGGGATAGAGGATCTGAGGTGGAAGGTAACCTTTTAGATGCAGTGGCAGCTACAGCCCTCTCCAAGGCCCCAAAGGCTGACTGTTCCTGAGTAGAGGATGGATAACTCCGGCTCCGATAAGCCATGTTTATGGGTTGATGCTTCTTCTAACCCAGAAGACAGCTTGCCTGGGGTGGAAGCCAGAGCCGAGATCACCTGAGCCAAAGCCCCAAGACACATCGACTGCTCTGACAGTCTAGGGGTCAAGCTCACTCAAGGACCATGAGGTTCACTATGGCTCCAAGAGTTCTCCAACTCTGAAAAGGCCAGTGAGCTCAGAGCAAAGGCCTGATCCAAAGAAAGAGATGCCTTCAGATCCAACCTGAAAGGCACTGGGCATAAAGGATCCAAGGGCTCCGATGCTTGCTCTGAAGTCGAAGGAGTAAGAGGCGAAGTAGTAGATTTGGATAGCCCTGGAACCATGTGGTTAAGGCCGATGGGGACTTAGTAATGTCTTGTTCCCATTGGATCTTCTGTACCAAACATTCCACTTTGTCTTCAGTAAGGCTATTGGTTGAATGTGAAGAGGACGCATACAGGGATTTAGGCCTGGATAAGAAGGGAGGCAGTACTCTAGAAGGGACTGGGTTATGGTACCAGGTCCTTGGGAGTACCATAATAGGTTTGAAAGAACTTTTGTTAGGATCCGATACCAATGGATCCAATCTATCCTTACTGGATAAAGCCAGAGCCAAAGACACCAGATCCAGTTTGGTAGAGGTCAGCACCAAAGGCTCCGATCGAAACATAGGTTCTGTAGATACTGAAGTCTTAACTTGTAGCTCCGATGAATCTGACATAGCCGAGGAAGGTTTCTTTGTTCCCTTGTCACTGCTTTTGGAAAACAGGGAAGAAGCAGGGCTCGAATGAGACAATTTCGATTTGGGAGTCAAAGACTTGTGTTGACTACCAGAAAAGGCCTCTTCAAAAGCTGGGAATAGCATTCACCTTAAAATTAGCTTATTTTATTTATTTATTTTTTTTGTTAGAACAGAGAGGAGGGGAAAAAGGGGAAAAACTACTAACAATATTAGCTAAGACTACCTAAAAAAAGTAATAAGGGAGGGGAGTAACTTATGAAAAAATGGTTACTAGAAGGACAAAGAGGGAGAGAAGTGAGAGTAACCTAATAAAAAGGTGGTTACTGTAGAAAAATGGGTTTTAAAGACAAAGGAAGATAGAAAAAGATAAAAATGCAAGAACAAGAAGAGTTCGGTAAGTAGAGAGAACAAAACGCTTATAAAAATAACCTAACAACCTAAGAGCTCAATGGAAGTAACAGGGACAGATGCATTATGGGTAAGGGAAGTTATCCAGGAGCTTATTTGGTGGCCACATGCTTAGTAACAGCAGAGTCAGATCCGATGGATCGGATCTGGAACCCATATGTCAGAATGAGATGAAAAACTGACAATATCAGATCAGTTTATTTTATGTTTCTGCCGGGAGTCAAGCCTCCCTGCACCCCCACACCCTCTGTTAAATAAATATGCCAACTCCAAAGTCATACTACAGCGAAGAAAACTGTAAATTTCCCATTCCAAGCAGTACGGTGACCTCCATTCAAAATGTTCGAAGTTTCAAAACTTTAAACTTATGGTCTCAACCATCTGCAGTTCGAGGTTTTGAAACTTTGAGTTTCTGAAGGGAAACCATATAGATATATATATATATATACATAAATATATATATATATATATATATATATATATATATATATATATATATATGGGTCTACTTCATAACACTTAAATTTCATAATGTTGAATTTCATAACATTGAGACCAAAACATCTAAATCCCTAAACACTGACAACCCAAAACATTGAAAATTCAGAACATTGAAAGTGTGCTTCATAACATTGAAAATGACAATGCATATGTAAATAACATCCTCTCCACCTATAACAACACCTAACTAACAAACACACTTTCTACTACGTTTCTGCAGGGGAGCAAGCCCCCCTTGCACCCCCAACACTCCCTGTAAATTTAAATATACTAACTCCAAGATCACACTACAGTGGAAAAAAGTCAATTTCCTAACCTCATTGTATCACAATCACCATACACTGAGGTTAGAAAATTAACTTTTTTTCCACTATAGTGCAGTCTTGGAGTTGGTTATTTAATTTAAGGGTGGTGTGGGAGACTTGCCCCCCCCCTGCAAAAATGTACTAGAAAGTCTGTTTGTTAGTTAGTTGTTGTAGGTGGAGGTGATATTATTTACTTGTGCAATGTAGTTTTCAATGTTATGAAGCACACTCACAATGTTCTGAGTTTTCAATGTTTTGGGTTTTCAGTGTTTTGGCTTTTTGATGTTATGGCCTTAATGTTATGAAATTCAACGTTATGAAATTTCAATGTTATGAAGTAGACCATATATATATATATATATATATATATATATATATATATATATATATATATATATACACATATACATATACATATACATATATATATATATATATATATATATATATATATATATACACATATACACATACACACTCACACACACACACACATATATATATATATATATATATACACACACACACACACACACACACACACACACACACACACACACACACACACACACACACGGAAGAATTTAGAGTAAAGGTAATTAAACTTCTTCACTTTCAACTATACAAAAGATAAGAAAATGCTGCGAGAGAGAAGGATCCCATATCCGTATGCGATGGGAGCAAATGAGATCTGAGGTATTGCGGATGGCCTAGGGCATTAAGGGTAGAGGGAGGAGCTCAATCGTTAGATCAAAAGTCTGTAGTATGTGGCCAAATTGGCTCTGAGGATTGGATCCATAATCCATTCATTAAGGACGATATCAGATCTTGTTGTTTTCAAAAATGTAGGTAGCAGTTCAATAGGAGGGGCATACCTGTAGTTAGTTTCAGTAAAGCCTCTTTATAAAACTAACATTGCCATATTGAAAATGGATGCAAGATAAGATAAGTGCCTGATGAAGTAGATGCAATGGAAGGTGACACAGTATAGGGATTCGAGGGCTACAAGGATAGCACTGTTATCTCCTACTCTCTGGGTGATGCAATGGGATTCTTACAGAACTAATACACTCCGCATCACCTCTTGGTCTGCCCATCTATCCTGCCATAGTTTAACAGCATAGACTCTTTTCTAGGCTGTTATACAGAAATCTTGCCTTTCTTTTTGGGGGATGAAAAGACTGTTGCTGACAATTTGTGTTTTTTCACTGCCTCACCTTCTGGCAACCTGGGCTGGCACCTAGTCCCAAGCCAATGGTAACACAAATGAAATACTCCCTCTGCAGCAGGAAGTTGAAAAGCAATCTCAGTAACAATTGATCTACAATTGCAATTACTGCAGTGAAGAGTTAGGATGCATTAACAATTGACTGTCTATTACAATATCATTTTTTTTTTAGTTTCAAGTGCCTTTGCCAAAAAGTGTCCATGTTCATATCTGTGTCTTCATGTAGTTCTTTATAGCTAGCTAAAATGACAAAAGATAGAAAAGCAACATCTAACAAATGCGAAAAAAAAATCCACATACTGGTGCCATTCTGTAAAACATCAGCCAACATAATCTCGATGATAAAATAATTGGCTACCTCCCTGCATGACAGCAAAAGCAGTTGCATCCAGTACATATCAGAATGTAGAAAATGTGTAATGCAAAATAATTAATCTAGGTTGGTAACATGGTTTTCATACTTGAAAATGACAAAAACAAAATAAGCAAACTGTTAGAACTACAAAACTACAAATAATGATATCATATAATGCACACCTTTGGACCTGGTGGACCAGGTTCTCCTGGAGGACAAGTACATGGAACAGGCGTATAAAGAACATCTCTGGGGTCATTCGCACACTCTTTAGAAAGGAAACAAATATTGAAATAAAGTATTAATAACAATACGTGCAATAGTACATTATATAACAGTGAAGTAGCTCTTAACACAAAACATTAGAAACAGAAATGCATAAAATGTGTGCTGTTTTGCAAGTTTTTTGGTCCTTTCTTTCCAGTAAGACTTATTTTATTTATTTTTATTATTTTTATTTTTATTTTACATTTGTTGACCGGGCTAGTCTAACTGGATACATGTCCATTTTCAGTAGAGGCCTAGGGAGATAAGCTCCAAGACAGAACAATGAAAAACAACAACATAACAAATAGGTAACATTAAACAAAAATCATAATTACAATGCATATTACAGGTTAACACAGTAAATTCATCAGTGCTGAGTGCAGGCATAATATAGCATACTGGTACAATAGGTGGTGTTCTAGAGGGAGATAGTATTGTGGTCAATAAGGAAGGAATCACAGTTTATGAGTAGAAAGGGTAGGTAGAGCAAAGTATGAAGAGACACATAACTAGTCAGGCTTAGTACAGGGGCATAACCAGTGTGTTCTGAGGAACATTTTCAATTTATTTTTGAAGAGTGATAGTGAGGGAAGTGAGGAAAGTTCATTACGGAGGAGATTCCAGGCTTTTCCAACAGTATTAGAGAAGAGGGAGTCGCCAGCATTGTTGTTTGGTTTAGAGGTAAGTACTAGAAGTTTGTGAGAAGACCTTATTGATTTCAGATTTTTATAGGGGGTGATGAGTGTAGATAGAATAGGAGTTTTGGAAGGTTTGTAAAGAGTGTTGTGGGCTATAGATAGTTGATGGAATTTAATCAGGTTTTGTAGTTCCAGCCATCCCAGCTGCTTTATATTAATGCAATGGTGGGTTCTAAATGGGTTGCCTGTAGCAAATCTGGCAATGTTATTGTAGGACATTTCCAATTTGCTACGGTTATTTTTAGATAGCTTAGTAAAAATGGGTGATGCACAAAGAAGTGCAGAGATTAGATGAGTGTGAGCTATAATGGATTTAGCTGTAGGTAAAAGGAAGGTTTTAATCCTATTGAGAGACACAAGTTTTTTGTTGACAGTTTTTATAGTATTGTTAATATGGATATCAAAGTTCAAATTGTTGTCAATAGTGATACCCAATAGTTTGGTGGTTGGGTCTGGTGATATAATAGTTTTATTGGTAGAGTTAACTGAGAAATCAAGAGGAGAGGACTTTTGGGTAGGAGAGAAGAGAAGGAGTTTAGTCTTTTTGGGGTTTAGGAGAAGGCACCTATGTGTAAACCATTGTTCAACTGTGTTAAATACTTTCTGGGTAAGAGAGTGAAGTTCAGAAGAGGAAGTGACTGAGCATATCAGTGTGGAGTCATCAGCATATTGTATGCATCTGACTTGGGGGATGGCAAGATGAAGGTCATTAATAAATATGGAAAAAAGTAGAGGTCCTAGGATGGACCCTTGAGGGACACCAAGGTTAACGGGCAGGAGGGTAGATAGAGACTTGTGCCATAGTACAGCCTGTTGTCTTTTATCTAGGTAGGACTGGAACCACTTTATGGAAGATGTATCTAGTGACAGGGATTTAAGTATTTTGATGAGAATCCAGTGATTTATCATGTCAAAAGCTTTAGACAGGTCAATAAATAGTGCTGAAGAAAGCTTGTTAAGGTTGAGGTTTTTATTGATACAATCTGTGAAGGAAAGAAGGGCAGTGGTAGTGCTATGTGAAGGTCTGAATCCATGTTGACAGTTGGAAAGTAAATTATTTTGGGTTAGATGGTCAAGTAATTGTCTATGAATGCATTTCTCCATGATCTTTGCCAAAGGAGAGAGAAGGGCAATGGGGCGGTAGTTGGAGAGTTCAGTGGAGTGTCCACCTTTATGGAGGGGGATAATACGGGAAATTTTCCATAAGCTAGGGATATGACTTTCGATAATAGTTCTATTGATCAGAATGGAAATGGGATAAGCAATAGCTTTGACTGATTGTTGTAGGAATTCAGCAGGTAATTGGTCTGCTGAGGGAGAGCATGGTTTTAGTTTCTGTAGTAGGGTTAGAATATATAATGTTGGGACAGGTTGAGTATGAAAAGGAGGGGGTGAGGTTGATTTATAGGAAGATAGAGTGAAGTTATTAGGTGATAGTTGACTAGCTAGTGTTTGGATAGCATTAGTAAAAAAGGTATTGAAAGCACTGGCTGTATTCATTGGATTTTTGTGGTCAGTATTTTGAGGGTTTGGAGTAGTGGATTGACCTGGATGGAGTAGTTGGTTAATGCTAGTCCAGAATTTTTGTGGGTTGTTTTGATTAGCTTGTTGAGACTGTAGGTAGTAGTTTCTATTGGAAATTATAGCTTTCTTGGTATCATTTCTTAGCTGTCTAAAGGTTTGTTGATCTACAGGGTTTTTAGTTGTTCTCCATTTTGCCCAAATAATCATTGCCTGACTACTTCCAGTTATTCCAACTGTACTTCTGTGTTTCATTGGTTTGGCATTATCCTGACCTGCCTGCCTACCATTGCTCTTACCATAGCATATCTGTCTGAGATACCTGCAGATATTTGTGAAGAAAGTACACTTGTGTTTACCATAACAGCTGATCCCTGGGGAGCAAAACTGTAAAACTAAAAGAAATATATTTTCTCACTTATATACCTTCTTTCCAAGACAGAAATTTCATAACTGTGCATCACTATCTATAAAAACTTTTATCTCTCATCTGCATTTTTCAAACCCTGGCTAGTGTGCAAGGCTCCATATAAATTCAACAATATTCAAGCTTTTCAGTTCTTGAGTACAACAGGGTCCTCAGAAGACTGGTGATTATAGTAGGCTATTCCCTTCAAAACAGTTAAGTAGTATTAAAAAAGATTAAAAAAAAATGTAACTGTAAAGTAAAAAGAAATAAACTATGCACACTCTTACGAAGCAGATGTAGGGAAAATAGTTTTACTATAACAGTGACTTCTCCTAAAAGATCTATTGTAATTTTAGATATTCTCATATAGAACTACCTTATCATCCTTGAAGAAAGTCACTATAATGCTTAAATTGCAACTATCATACCAAAGAGAGATGGTTATTACATTATTTCTTGTAGTACTGTAAATCCAACTTGTACTATCTTGTAAAAGCATGAACAGTAAATCTCCCCTTCCTCTTCCCTCCCCTAGCCACCCTGCCTCACACCGTCTGATCATTGCCTTCCTTCCTCCGCAGGCTCTGGCTCACCCTTTACCCTCCCCTTCCCTCCTCACTCAATCTCTCAGACCTGTTATAACATGCTTAACTACCTCACTTCATCTTAACTCCAAATACATATCCAACTCACTTACACCTAGCTCCCTGTCACTACCACGTATACTGCTCACTCTGTCTCCTCTCTTACTTCTTTATCTTCCCCTTCCATCCCATTAGCCCTTCTAGCTTGTGTCCACCTTATGTTTGAGTTTAGTGCAATATTTTATATAAAATTTAGGTATATGAGCATACCTCTCAACCTAGAATCATCGAAAATCTAGACAAAGGCCCATGAAAAATAGGTACAAATCTGTACACCGATTAACATAAAATTTGCATACATAATTATGTAACCCCACCCATTCCGACGGAATTGTGGGAAACCAACTTTCAAACGCAAACTGAAGAACAGACCGAGACCCTGTAGTAAATGGTAACCATTTTTTTGGAAATGTGTAGCAATGGTGTTCACTGGGAAGGGAGAAGATGATGAACCTTAGGATTTTGTTTTTAGTGACTTGTAGTATGTGGGTTTTGTGGTAAAAGTAGGGCATTTAATAGTAGGCAATATTCTAATCTTAGCAAAAGAATATTATAGTTTGCTAGGACCTCCAAAAGTCTTTCTCCACGATCTACTGATCAGAGGCATAGCTAGAGTTTGTGGTTTGTGCTGCCTGGGGCTTTCAGTTTACTGCCCTTCCCCTCTCACAAAATCATGGTCTAATCAGACTCCAGTACACAGCCCTCCCTCTTGTAACCATTCCAATGTCCCATTACTTGGCTATTTCGCCCCATTTACCATAAACCATGAAATGTGCATACTGCATTACTTCTACATGATTATTTGGATTTCATTTAAAACTTGTATTTTAAAGCCAAAGAATATAATACCGACCATCCACCATGCCTAAAACCCTTTAGTCATTTGCTTTATTTTATTTATTGCAAAACTTTTACTTTACATTTTATAGTACAAACACTAATAGTCATCTGCTAAACAAAGCAATACAGTCTCGCAATGAAAATAGACTTAGCATTACAACTTCTCTGCCCCTGAAACTCACATTCATTGAAACAGCACTGAAACCAGGGTTTGAGTGTTGGTAATCTTAACTACCAGTTATACCTAACTGGGGCATTTTACACACACACACACACACACACACACACACACACACACACACACACACACACACACACACACACACACACACACACACACACACACACACACACACACACTCCTGAACTACATTCAAAGACTGAGCCCCTTACAATTGATTAAATAACAGCAGGGAGTAAATATCAATGCATAAAACCTCTCACAGTTCAACCTAATAACTGCTCTCACACTCTCCAATTGAGCCCTTTACAAAGGAACTAGCAGAATGCAAGAAAAAAATACTGGATCATGTTTATTTGTGTCCTTAATAACAGCAGTGCAGAGTTACATAAAAAAAACCTCTCTTCTGAACTACAAACTAATAACAGCTCTCACAGTTTCACTTAAGTGCAGACACATAAAAAAACTCTTGTCTGAGCTACAAACTAACAGCTCTCACAGTCTCACTGAATTGCAAAGGAACTAGCAGAATGCTCCAGTATTTACAAATGCTCACCCCTCTAGGTATGTCTAAAAGTCAGTTCTCTGTGCTTTCTCCTATTAACCTGGTGAACTTGGGCATCCTGAGGCAATGTAGCAACTGTCTCATGTACACTGACAACCCTCTCCTCTTAACTCGCAACACTCAGACTTGCGAGAGATGCACTTATATATCCAAATTGGAAGCCCACACTCTCCAGCCAAGACCAGAATAGCTGGTCAAGAGGAGAAGGTCAACACTTGCACCACACCATATGGAACACATAACACTCCAGAACACACACCAGCACTGCCTTCACATAAAAACATAAACCACACACCCACCTTCACGGAGGCCCTCAATAAAAATCTACCCAAAGAGCAGAGACCTCCAAGGCAGAAACGCACTTGACCACCATAACACAGCACTAATCATGAGACACATAACTCTCCTAAACAGTGTGCCACTCAACCAATGCCCCTAAGGCAAAACAGCATGTCCAACACACTAGTCATAGGTGACTCGATAGTGAGGCACACTGATGTCCCACTAACTAGGCTGAATAAGGAAGAAAGTAACAGTCAGCTGCCTGTCAGACTCCAGGATCCACCAAATAATGCATGCACTCAGGTCCCTCAACAACAGGTACAAATATGACTCTGTCATTGAACATGAGGGTGTGAATGACCCGAGATGTACCTCCCTGGAGTACCTGAAAAGAGACATGGAGGAGCTCTCGGATTATGTAGCCTGGACAGGTATGACCCTAGCCCTCAGCAGCATCCTACCATCACCCAGAATGTTACCACAGTACAAGCAGAAAATGACTGAGTTCAACAACTGACTAAGTTTCTGGTGTCATTCTAAGGGGATCAGTATCTGTCTGCCTGGGATGACATGATTGACAGACCTCGATGCTTTGCAGAAATGGTCTGCATCTGTCACCCCTGGGCTTCTGGATACTGGCCAAAGCTCTTGCCACCCCATATAGTGCCTTTTTAGGCAGTGTTCCAAAGATCAAATTATCACCATAACAGCTACACACAAATGCAATATGAAGGTCATGCTGCTCAATGATAAAAGTCTAAATCTCAAAATGCACTCACTTGAAGCACTCCTTAAAATGGAGAACATCGACATTTGTAATGTAACACAGACCTGGTTCAAGGCAGAAGAAAGCACCACTGCACTACCAGGCTATAACTCATTCCACACCTTTTGCCCCCAGAACTTGGACCAAAGGTCCAAAGGCAGTGGTGTTTCCATATTCATAAAGTATGTGCACACCTCTAGACTGGTAGCCAAACATAACACATCTGAGATACTTCAGGTGCAGCTAACATTGGATAAGACAGCGATTCAGGTCGTAGCCTGCTATAGGTCCCCGACCATGTCCCAAAACTCACATTCCACATTCCTAAGCACCCTGGAGAATATTAGGGTCCAACCTAACACTCTCATACTGGGCGACTTCAACTACCTCTCCATTAACTGGGAAAACTGCTCATGTACCAATACACTTGCCCAACGTTTCCTGGAATTCATTAATTCCAATGCCCTGGACCAGCTCGTTCTTACCCCCACTAGAGGTATCAACATTCTTGACCTGGTTATTACTAACACGAATGACCATTGCTCTATACCAATAGTCAACTCCTCCCTGGTTAGATCCGACCACGAACTAATCATCTTGGAAATACACATCCCTCCCACCCCACAAAGGTAACCACCATGAAAAACATCTCCAAAGCTAACTTTGGGCTCCTAAAAACAGAGGTGGCTAACTTCACGGCACCCATGCAAATGGAGAATAGTTGCATGGCCACTGAATCATGCATCAATGCAGTGCAAGAACACACACACAAATGCATGGATCTCGCCATACCCAATAGAACTAAGATGCTCTCCAACAAAAAACGGAAGCCAATCTGGTGGTCCCGTGCTATAAACAATCTCTACAACAGAAGGAGGAAACTGATGCAGAATAAGGTAAAGTCCCAAGACTGGAAAAAACTCCCTTATCAGCCTCAACAAAAAGTTGAGACCCCTCATCAAATCCTCTAAAGCTAGCTATGAAAACAGATTTGCAGCAGATAGTAAAGACAACCACAAGGCCTTCTATAGTTATGTAAAGAATCTTCACGGCAACACCCAGATTTGCTCTGAGCTACTGCACAATGGTACCTCATACACCAAGCCAACAGATATTGCCAATATGCTGGTCGACAGATTCAGTGCCAACTTTACCCCCCCCAAAGGACCAATCACAATACCAGTACATTGCCAGGCACCCAGTATTACTGCAGCACACGTTAAAACAGCACTATCCAAGGCCAAGAATACAGCTTCTATGGGACCTGACACTATCCCTGGCTGTGTTTTACAACAACTATAGAGTTAAATGGCACCTCATCTGTGTGTCCTGTTCAATCACAGCCTCACCTCAGGCTTTGTCCCTACCAAATAGCGCAATGCTGCAGTCATCCCTCTCCACAAAGGAGGAGCGACTACAGGCCCTGGGAACTATCACCCCATTAGCCTGATGAGTCTAATATGTAAAGCTATGGAGTGCATCATCTTGGACCTAATAAACAAGGATATAGGGAATCTCCAAACTCTGGATCCTACACAGTTTGGTTTTGTGAAGGTTAGATCATGCCTGCTCAACTTGGTCGATTTCTTTGAGTCAGTCACCAGAGCTGTGGATGAAGGCAAGGTGGTTCCTACAGCCTACCTTGATCTGGCCAAGGCCTTTGATACCATTCCTCACTCAGGAATCATAGAAAAACTCACTAAGCTAGGCAGCAACCCCTATATCACTAGGTGAGTTACAAACTGGCTCACAGATAGAACACACAGTGTGAAAGTAGCTGACTCCAAGTCAGACTGCCGACCAGTCACGAGTGGAGTCCCACAGAGTTCGGTGCTGGGTCCTCTCCTGTTTGGTATCTACTTCTCTGAAGTCCAGGCCAACATGGAGGGACTCTGGCTGACAAAGTTCGCAGATGATTGCAAGTTGGGAGCTATTATTAACTCCCCAGGTGAAGTTGACATCCTATAGAAAGGCCTCACTGAGACCAACGACTGCTGTCAGAGCCATGGCCTTAAGCTCAATGCCAAAAGATGTGTGTCATCTCCCTTAGGAAAAACCCAGTTCCCATGAATTACCACATTGATGGTAGTCCTCTGAACACAGAAGGTGTTATAAGAGATCTGGGAACACAGGTCGACAGCAACCTCTCTTTTGACCACCACATTGCCACTGTGGTCAGAAAGTCCTTCTATGTGGCACATCTCATTACTAAGGGTTTTTCATCCAGGAAGAAAGAGGTCATTGTCTCCCTCTACTCTTCCCTCATTAGGCCAATCATCTAGTACAATGCCCATTTTGGCATGTACCTCACTAGACACCTGCAACAACTGGAGAGGCCGCAAAAGTACCTCACAAAGAGGACTGTAGGCCTTAAACACTTGTCCTATATAGACAGACTCAAAAAACTCCAACTATTCTCTCTCATATCGCCTACTTAGAGGCAAACTCTGCTTGACTTACAAAGCTATGTCTGACCCAGCTCTGTTAGAAATGCTACATCTAAAGAAATTCCAATCCCTCCGCACCACATGCTCCAGAGACCTCAACCTCATTACCACAATCAACAGAACATGCTGGAGGGACAGGTTTATAACCCAGAGACTTCCCATGCTATAGAACAGACTTCTCATACATGTCAAGCAGAGCACTTCACTGGCCCTCTTCAAGAGAAATCTTGATGAGTGGATGGGAAATAGAAAATTCACCCCGGGGATCAGTCCAGTGGCTGTACTCGACAGAGGCACTGGGAACTAAGGTCGGGTGGCACAATGTCAGGGTAATCATATGGGCAAGGCTTGCAAAGGCTCCAGGGCATTAGCCTAGTATACACCTATGAAGCTATGCAAGAAATAATTGCAAAGGAACTAGCAGAATGCAAGAAATAAAAAAACGGACTGTTTGTATTTGTGCCATTAATAACACCAGTGCAGACTTACATAAAAAAAATCTCGTCTGAACTACAAACTAATAACATCTCTCACACTCTCACTTAATTGCAAAGGAACTAGCAGAATGCAATAAATAATTGCAAAGGAACTAGCAGAATGCAAGATATAAAAAAATGGACTGTTTGTATTTGTGCCCTTAATAACAGCAGTGCAGACTTATATAAAAACCTCTTGTCTGAACTACAAAATAATAACAAGTCTCACTTAATTGCAAAGGAACTAGCAGAATGCAAGAAATAAAAAAAGCAGACCATTTGTATTTGTGCCCTTAATAACAGCAGTGCAGGCTTACATAAAAACCTCTCGTCTGAACTACAAAATAAAAACAGCTCTCACAGTCTCACTTAATTGCAAAGGAACTAGCAAAATAGACGAAAAAAAAAAAATACCGGACCATTTGTATTTGTGCCCTTAATAACAACAGTGCAGACTTAAATTAAAAAACCTCTTGTCTGAACTACAAAATAATAACAACTGTCACAGTCTCACTTAATTGCAAAGGAACTAGCAGAATGCAAAAAAAAAAAAAAAATACTGGACCGTTTCTATTTGTGCCCTTAATAACAGCAGTTGGTCTCGTAACAGCAGTGCAGACTTGCAGTACATAAAAAAACCTCTCTTCTGAACTACAAACTAATTAGCAGCTCTCACTTAATAAGTGCAGTACACACTCTTTCCAATTCAGCAATTTGCAAAGGAACTAGCAGTGCAGACAGAACACTCAAAAAAAAAGTTCTTTCTCACGTCGTACAATAATATACATGTAATGATGTAAGCATAGTTCAAAGTAAACATCAATGCTAGAAAAATATTACTGGACGGTTCGTAAGACGGTAAGAACTAAACAGTCTTGTACATAATATACATGCAACCACAGTTCAAATCAAAGTAAACATCAATTCTAGAAAATTACCACACCAAGACTGTTCCTAAGAACTAAACAGTCTTTTTTTTTTGCCTTACTGGAGCCAGGGAAGAAAGAACTCCATACGCTGTAAAGTTAAATTAAGTAGAAGTAACTGAATTCTGACAGGCTATCTGTCTTGTGTTGATGTCATTGCACATGCCCTGCATGTGATGACATCAGGAATGGTCTCAAAAAATAAATAAAGATAAAAACTTCAAAAAAAAAAAAAAAACCCTGGGAAATTTGGATATTAAAGGGGCCACGCGGGAATTCATAGCACCCCAATATTTTGGCCTCAAGACCTGTATTTACCGAGAAATTCGGTATGGTTAAGAGGTATGTATATGAGTTTAGAAAAGTATCCGTTTGAGCTTAGTACTATCTGTATATACATCCTACCTTTATTCCTAGCCTCTACCTAGATATTGGTATATCTGTTCATTACTATGTTTCATATTGTATGTATAGCTAATGTTTGCTGCAGTATGTATTACTTGCTATTGTATGTATAGTCAGTTGTTCATGTATTCTGTTGCTCATTTATTGTTCGGTGGAGCTTTTCTCCCCGGGCCTCCGCTGAAAAAGGACCTGTGTCCAGTTGGAATTTCCCGGTAAACAAATGT
Source organism: Protopterus annectens (assembly GCF_019279795.1). Lineage (NCBI taxonomy): Eukaryota > Metazoa > Chordata > Ceratodontiformes > Protopteridae > Protopterus > Protopterus annectens. The sequence continues at coordinate 1,992,709,301 of NC_056729.1, read as the reverse complement.
AAATAAATAAAATAAATCATATGGCAGCTTCTAAAATATCTTGTGTGAAATGTTTATCATATTTGTCAAAAAAAATGCAGTTGGCCAGTCATTTAAAAAAGAGATATCTTAATGACTGCTACATTTACTTTCCCTTTTTGAAACATAAATAGCTGAAATGTTTTTCTGAGATCATTCATTCTTTTTCTATAGTACCTAAGTTGTCCAGGAACATCCAACAGATGTAAATGGTGCTCTCCATTGCTGATTTAAAAAGAAGAGAATAAACAATAAAATGATACAAACAGCACACTGATGACGGATACACAAATATGTAAAATAAATGGCAACACAGACAACTAGAGAACCTCCCAGTCTTAAAGTGGACAAAGTTTGAAGACATCCAAAGCATTATGGTGGAGGAATATGCCAAATAAAGTCAGGTTAGGTTCATGACTGTGAGTTCCTGAAGTCATTTGTTTGTCGGTCCTCTTTCATCTCTTCTGTCTCTGACATAGCAGAGGACATAATGGAATATCTTCATCTATAACTGACTGGCTTGTCTCCTACCATTCTGTGTATACTCAGATGGTCATTTCTGGTACAAACACATCTTCTCTTTAACATCTCATCTGTGCAGCTCCTCGGCACTATTTTTTTCTTGTCTAACCTTTTATATTGAAACCTTTATTGAATTATCACTTGTGACATAGGCAAATTTACATTCATATAAAAGTAATCAAACTATAATTAACATAACAAACATTATACTTCACATGTATTGCTATATATCATATAACCTAAGCAACATTACATACATTATTTAATTCCTGCCTATTTTAACAAGAAACATCTTTATTAAACCATCACTTACTACATAGGCAATCACACATTTATATAAATTAAACCAAATCACACCGACACAATCCTAGTTGCAACCATTTTATATCACAAACCATAGGGACACACTACCAGATGAAACATTATACATCACCTATAATCTACCCAGTCTTTTCCAGTCAAACATTACATATCTCATTTAAGTCCTGTCGCCTTTTAAACCTCATTCCTCCATTGTATGTATTGTTCCCACAATTCCGATTTTTCCTATGTAGTTTGCTCCTACCCTTTTCTAAAGATGTCAATTCCAGTTGTTTTATCTCTGTTACTATATTCACTACTTCTGTTATAGTTGGTTTAGATTTTGATTTCCATTTTCTAGTAATTGCTTTTTTGGCAGCCACCAATATTAGATACAGCAAAGTCTTACTATGTCTAGGCAATTCCGATTCTGTATCATAGCTCAGAAAAATTATCTCTCTCGTCAGACCAATCTGCCCACCCAGCATCTCTGACAGTGCATCTCACAGGGAATCTTTAAAGTCTGCCAATGCACCACACTCCCAGAAAATATGTACCCAATTACCTCTTTCTTGCCGGTCACACTTCCAACATTTGCTGTCTGCCTAAGGAAAAAAATCTCTGGAATCTACTTGGGGTATAGAAATATCCATGTAAACATTTCCAGGCAAAAAATCCTAAATCTTCTAGATTTTGTTGCATATTTGTGAAACATACGTATATCCTCCCATTGTTTCTTTGTGAATTGCTCATCTAATCTCTCTTCCCTATCCTTTCTAACCTCCTCTGATTGATTCTTATAGTTATCATGCAATATTCTATATTCTCTATTAATTATTCCTTTTTTAATGGCAGCTTCTGTTCTAGATTCTACTAAAAACTCTACCAGTGCTGGTCTTTCATTTAGGATCCCCCTATTTCTTTCTCTTGGCCTACACTCTGATATCAATCCCTGATAGGGAAGGCAAGCTCTTACCTGTAGTCCAAATAAATCATTGGCGTCTTCCAATTCTATCATCTTTCCCTCTCTAGTTATTTATTCCCAATACCTTTATTCTTTTGCCAGTTTTCTCCAATAAATTCCAGGCCCCTCTTGCCTATTGTCTATATCCCTCATTGCAGTCATCCCTATCGGCAGAATATCCTTTCTCCAATCCCATGTTGGCTTAGTTCTTAGAATACTTTCTGCTACTTTATGGCTATAATATTCTGTATGATTACTGTTATTCTCCTTAAAGGCCTGCATCCAAAATCCCATTCTCTCCTTGTTTCTTGAGCTTCATCCCTGTTTCATCACAATCCCTTTCCACTTTGAATTATAGTTTTCTGCTTATGTTATGTATAGGAGTCTTAACTGTGTAGTTCTGAAATACCCCTTCAAATTGAGTAATCCCAATCTTCCCTGTTCTACTGAAAAAATCAGCTTATCCCACTTGACTCTTGCTGTCTTCCCCTTCCAGATAAAGTCCTTCTTTATTAATTGCTATCCACAATTTCTCCTCTGGTTGATAAAAATTATGCCTGACCTGTGTATAAGACTAAAAAAACTAAAAACATTTTAACTGCTTGTATCTTACTATCCATATACATATAACAAAGCTTCCATTTTCTCAGTTTTTGTATTACCTTTTGTTTTGTCTCTTTCCACATATCCTTAGCTGCCACACTCAGATCATTTTAATCGATACTCCTAAATACTTCATGTCCCCATAAATATGGATATTCCTGAACAAATTTGTGTGTGAGTACATAATTTACCGCTATTGCCTTTGTTTTAGCTTCATTAATTTTGTATCCCAAAAAAATCTGAAACTGTCTCAAAATCTTCTATAATGTCTCTTTCTGGTTTTGTCATGTATAAAATAATACCAACTGCAAATAAAGTAAGGTTTTCTTGACTACCATACCAATTATATCCTTGAACGTCTGAGTTCCGTATTTTCTTTTCCAATGGTTCTAAATATAATGCAAATAATAAAGGGGAATGAGGACACCACTGCCTGGTTCCTCTGCCCAAGCAGAAATTATCAGAGAGGACCATACCCACTTTAATTTTTATCTGCGATCTTCTCATATATCCTCCTAATCAACCTTATCATTTTTTTTCATAAAATGCAAATGCTTCCATAGCCCTGCTCATAAAATCCCAGCTTACTCTGTCAAATGCTTTCTCTGCATCAAGCCAACGAACAACAATGGTATTTGCTTATATTTGCTTCTCCCTGGATCATCATTGTTCTATTAATTTTGTCAAATGTTTGCCTCCCTTGCACAAAAACACATAGATCCATATCTATCAATTTTGGCAATACCTTTGTCTTTCTTTCAGCTTCTATATACATAAACACTTTATAATCATGGTTTAAAACTGAAACGGGCCTATATGAAGCTGTGTCTGATGCGTCTTTACCATCTTTAGCTATTCCAGCCAACCTAGCTTTCTTCCACGATGTTGGATCTTATCCCATTTTAAAATACTGCTAAACAAAACCTTCCAGATTTTTATCACTTTATTCCCTCTTAGCTTCCAAACTTCCACAGGAATACAATTTATTCCTGGAGACTTTCCTGCAGGTTGATTATATGTCACCACCTTTATCTCATTCCCTCCTATCTTAACTGTTAATTTTTGTGCCTCATCTACCTCTAACCTTAGCATTTTGTAAGTATTCCATAAATATTTTTACTTGTGCTTTTTATTGATTTTCACATTTCCCTGCTTTATACAAATGTGCATAATATTTCTAAAATATCTCTCTAACACCTCTAGAAGATCTCTTTTGTTATTTTTCTTGTCATAGGATCTTTAACTTTGGCAACAAAACTTTCAACTTCTGTTGCCTAAGTTGTTGAGCTAAAAGTTTTTGTGCTTTGGAGTTATCATCAAAAAACAAGTTGCTTAAGAGCAATCTTTCTAAATCCATGCATATTAACCAGATACTCCCTTATTTTCATAGGATCATAGAAGGTTACAAGGCTAGATCCTTTACAGACCTAGCCATCTTACACCCGTATTCCCTAACTGACCATGTTAGATGGCCTATATTGCAAGTCAATGGTCAGCACCTGTCCATGAGGGACATAGGTGCCACTCCTGGGGTGAATTTATGGTCTCCCATCCAAGTGTCCAAGTTTCACTTAAATAGGGTTATTGAGGACCTTTGCTTCACGTGAATTGGGAGCATATTTCAAGGAGTGGCTATCTCTGGGAGACATACCTGTCTCTCCAGGATGTCCTGTTAATGTCACAGGCTAGGCTAAGTTCCCTGGAACAAATGAATCTTGTCCCAATTGACTTGCAGATGTGTAGCATTTCCACTGCAGCAGGGTCAGAAACTGCTCTGTAGGCCAGGCAAAAGTCACCTCTCAGCAGCCTATAAGGTACAGAATACAGTGAGATGGATTTCAATCTATTCACATACGTCATGTTTTGAGAGCCCTGTATTTTCTTGGTAAGGAACCTTTGTGGTCTCTCCAGTTGATGCAGGTGTCTGGTGAGGTACATACAGAATGAAGTATTGTACTTTATTAGTGGTCTGATGATGGCTGAGTACAGAGGCATTATAACATCCTTAGTCCTGGATCTATAGCCCTTATTAAGAGATGCGCAATGTAGACGGCTTTCCTTACCACTGCGAAAAAGAAGTTATGTCTTACCATAACGTTCCATCTGTATTGTTAATCCTCATTCAGTCATTACGCATGGGTATCGGTTCCGACCTCGGAACCGAGCCAGCCATTTTCCAAGCTCGCATCAGCTTCAAACTCTTGTGCTAAACTCTTACCCACAATCCCCCTCTCCCTGTTACCTCAGATTGAGTTTGCAAGTCAAAAGAAGGTAGAAGCTACCTCTGGTCAAATAACCTAAGAGAACTGGATGGTGAGATCCACTAGAAACCACAGGAGGGGGGAAGGAAGGAGGGTCGTAATGACTGAACGAGGATCAACAATACATATGGAACGTTATGGTAAGACATAACTTCTTTATCTGATATTGTTAATCCTCGTTCATTCCTTATGCATGGGACAGAGTCCCCAGCTACCTCTATTCCTGGGAGGCTCTCATGGAAGGACATTCCTGAGCACCACAGAACTGAAAGATGCTCTTCCCCTGGAAGCCAAGTTCAATTTGTAATGATTGATGAAGGTATGAGGTGTAGCCCAAGTTGCAGCTGCACAGATGTCATGTAAGGAAGCTCTGGCATGGAAGGCAGCAGAAGTTGCCACCAACCTTGTTGAATGAGCTTTCATGGTAGTAGGCAACAATATATTGCTTTGTGTATAAATGAAGGTTACACAGTCCTTCAACCATCTAGCTAATGTGACCTTAGCAACAGCAGATCCTAATCTAGGTCCAGAAAAAGCCAAAAATAACTGGTCAGATTTACAAAAGGGTCTAGTCCTGTTTAAGTAAAACCAAATTTGCCTGTGGATATCTAGGGTATGTAGGCAATACTCTCCTCTGTTTGAATGATTGGGAAAGAAAACTGTCAATTCAATGGCTTGATTAATGGACATTTCAGAGATCACTTTAGGCAGAAAAGATGGATTAGTTTTCAGAGACACTCTATCTCTATGAAAAATCAAGTAGGAACTCTTGATACATAGAGCTTGAAGCTCAGAAATATGTCTGGCAGAAATAATGGTGACCAAAAACAAAGTTTTCCATGACAAACACTTGAGGTTGCAAGAAGAGGCAGGTTCAAAAGGTGGCATTGTCAGAGCTTGTAGAACTTTTAGTTATGTACTTACCATAACTTTAGATGTATGGGATCCATCTCGCCTACATTCTCTACAGATGGGTTCGGAGCCGATCCTCGGCTCCGACTCGGCGCTATACAATAGAACGCAGTCTCTTATTGGCTGAGTCACCTCATATCCCAGGATGCACCACCACTACCTCCCCAGATCGCGTTTGTTCGCACTCATGTTCACAGAGACATACTATTGTCATAACATACTCAGGTCTTTCAAGAGAGGAAAGAAGATCAATTTCGGATCGTCCGGTCTCTCCTGGTCTACAAGGCAGGGGGATGGAGGGTGGTTATTAGAATGTAGGCGAGATGGATCCCATACATCTAAAGTTATGGTAAGTACATAACTAAAAGATGTAATGTGATCCTATCTCGCCTACATTCTCTACAGATGGGACAGCGTCCCTAGCACCTAATTCCCGGGTGGCTCACTGGAAAACACTCCTGAGAACTGTGGAACCGAAGGAAGCTCGACCCCTGGATGCCACATCTAATTTGTAGTGAGAAACAAAGGTGTGTGAAGATGTCCACGTGGCAGCCGCACAAATGTCGCCAATAGAGAGCTTGGAATGAAAAGCTGCCGAAGTGGCCATAGCTCTAGTGGAATGAGCTTTAACGGGAGCTATAAACTCCTTGTTTGAGATGAGAAAAACGTGAGTGATGCAGTCCCTGATCCACTTGGCAATAGTGACTTTAGTGATGGCTTTGCCTAATCTATTATCCGAAAAGGACACAAACAGTTGATCTGATTTCCGTGCTTTGTGTGACCTATCCAAATAGAAGCGTAATTGCCTGTGCACATCTAAGCAGTGAAAAGTGTATTCAGCTCTATTGGAATATTTGGGAAAGAAGACCGGTAGCTCCATTGACTGTTGTAGACAGAAATTAGAACAAACCTTTGGTATAAAAGATGGGTTTGTCCTAAGAGATACTCTATCCTTGTGGAATACCAAGTAAGGTGGTTTAACACATAGAGCCTGAAGCTCTGAAACACGTCTGGCTGAAGTAATAGCAATTAGAAGGGCAGTTTTCCAAGAAAGGAATTTCAGATCACAGGTTGCTGCCGGCTCAAAGGGTGGTGAGGTTAAGGCACCTAATACCAAGTTCAGATCCCACGGAGGTGCAGGTTGTGAAATGGGGGGTCGTAGAAGCCAAGCTCCTTTAATAAAGGCTTTACAGAGCTTGTTGCTCATTAAGGGAGGTTGCACACTTTCATGAAAATTGGAAATAGCTGCCAATTGTACTTTGATGGTAGACACTGAGCAACCTTGCTGGAACAGGGAGGCTAAAAACTTGAGTACTTCTGATACCGAGGCTGTCATTGGGTCTAATCCTCGGAGCTGGGCCCAAATAGCAAACCTCTTCCATTTACTGCTATATATCTTCTTTGTAGAAGTCTTGTGGGCCGAAGACAAGATGTGTATGACTTCAGGAGCCAAAGAGTGGCTCCTAATTATGGTTGGAAGAGGAGTAGCCAGGCTGTCAACTTCAACGAATGGAGGGACTGATGGAGTTGTCCTGACTGATGAGTCAAAAGGTCCGGAACTTGGTCCAGGAACCAAGGACCCTCCAATGCATACCTGTGAAGAAAGGGGAACCAGATTTGCCGAGGCCAGTATGGGGCGATTAATATCATTCTGCTTCTCAAGCGAATCGCCTTCTGAATCACCTTGGGGAGAAGGGGAACCGGTGGAAAGGCATATAGCAGACCGGAGGGCCAATCGTGGACTAGAGCGTCCTTGGGAGTCTCCCCCGAAACTGGGGTCAGAGTGAAGAAGTGGTGACACTTCGCATTGAAGGGGCTTGCGAAGAGATCGCAACAGGGGACTCCCCATCTTGTGAAAATCTGTGTTATCACTCTGTTGTTCAAGGACCACTCGTGAGGGAGAGAATAGTTCTGCTCAGTCTGTCGGCTATCACGCTGATTTCCCGGAATGTGCGTTGCCATTAGAAAACGCTTGGTAGCAATCGACCAATCCCATACTCTCATGGCCCCGCTGCAAAGGGGATAGGACCTGGTTCCACCTTGCTTGTTTAGGTACCAGACTACCGACATGCTGTCGGATTGAATGGCAATTGTACCCTGGGGGAGGTGATCGTGCAGTGCTTGTAACGCTAAAAGCACCGCCTCATCTCCAGGATATTGATATGAAGAAGACTCTCGTCCGGGTGCCACGTGCCTTGGACCGACCTGTCCAGATAATGACCCCCCCACCCTGTCTGGGAGGCGTCCGTAGTCAGCGTGGCAGAGGGGAGTGGTGGAACGAAGGGTCGCCCTTGATTCAGATTGGGGGATAGAAGCCACCAACGAAGATCCTGTTTGCACGTGTCCGTGATCAGAATGTGGTGACTGAGGGGACGGTCCTGATAAGACCACTGGACTGAGAGGAGCCACTGAAGTATCCTCATGTGCAACCTTGCCAAGGGGACCAGAAGAATGGTGGCTGCCATGGAGCCCAACAGCTGCAGGACCATTCTTGCTGGAGCACGACGTCTGAGGATTAGGGTCCGGACCTGAGACTGAAGCGTCGCGATCCTTTCTGCAGGGAGATAGACTCGCATCTGCCTTGAATCTATTTCTGCACCGATAAACAGAATACGTTGAGATGGTTGCAATACAGATTTTGACCAATTGAAGTTGATTCCTAAGGATTTGCCCAGTGCTATAGTGGCTGCTAAATTTTTCAAGAGTAGATGCCTGGAGGCGGCAGTTAGGAGCCAGTCGTCTAGGTATGGAAACACCTGGAATCCTAGACTTCTCAAGTGAGCAGTCGCGAATGCCAAACATTTGGTAAACACCCTGGGGGCTGTGGTGAGACCAAAGGGCAGTGCTCGGAACTGAAAATGACTGTCTCCTAGGCTGAAGCGTAAGTGTCTCCTCGACGCCTGATCCATCAGAATGTGATAGTAGGCGTCTTTGAGGTCTATGGAGCACATCCAAACTCCTTTCTCCAAAAGCGGGAGAATGGATTGTAAAGTGACCATCCGGAATTTGGACTTTTTTACAAATCGGTTGAGTTTGCTGAGATCCAAAATGGGTCTCAAGTCCCCGGTCTTTTTTGGCACCAAAAAGAATCTTGAGTAAGTCCCTAATCCGGCCTGGTCTGCGGGGACAGGTTGGATGACTCCTTTTTGAAGCAGCTTTGATACTTCGTTGGCTGCATGATCCCGTTGACTGGGTGGTGGGTCCGGGATTCTTTGGACTGGTGGGGGTGGTTGAACAAAGGGGATGGAGTAACCTCCGGCAATGATTCGAAGCACCCATTGGTCCTGAGTAATATCTTCCCAGGCCTTTAGGCGCTTCGAGAAACGACCCGTGGAGCCGTGGAGCCGATGAAGGTGACACGCCTCTCGATGCCCAAGCTCTCGACTCCAAAGCCAGAGGAGTCGAGGCTGGAGACATCGAGGCAGACCGTTCCGCCCTCGGCTCCGAAGTCCGTGGAGCCGACGGAGAAGCCTGCCTAGACTTTTAGCTATCGGATCCGACGGACTGGTCGGAGCCGAAGATTTTTTCTTCTTGCCAGTAGGAGAAGAAGAAGAGGATAAGGCTTCCTCAAAAGAAGGGGCAATGAGCCCTTTTAAAATCAATTTGTTTTTCCTCTCTTGGAGGACTCGAGAGGAAAAAGCGTGGCAAACGCTACAGGACTCCTGGAGGTGTTTGGGACCTAAACAATATACACACAAGGAATGATCATCCGTTATAGACATTTTGTAACCACACTTAACACATTTTTTAAAACCGGAAGGTCTATGTTCTTTAGACATGGTTTTAAAGAAAAAACTTAACAACAATTACAGACAAAACAGTTAACACCGACAACTAGGCTCTAATTTAAACGCCTAAGGCAGGGCTAGGCCCCTCTAACTTAAACGGAACCTTTTTACCAACAAAAATACACAATCTTCCACAAAAAAGTATCAAAAAACAATCACACAACAACACTAGCCATTAAAACAGCTTTTGGGTGAGTTTTAGAAAGAAATTTGACAGAAAAAGTTTCTGACTAGAGGTACTTAGCTCAGCCAAGTCCGAGACCACGTCTATGCTGGAAAGCGGCAAACGAGATCTGGGGAGGTAGTGGTGGTGCATCCTGGGATATGAGGTGACTCAGCCAATAAGAGACTGCGTTCTATTGTATAGCGCCGAGTCGGAGCCGAGGATTGGCTCCGAACCCATCTGTAGAGAATGTAGGCGAGATAGGATCACATTACATCTAATGATAAATCCCATGGTTGAATAGGTTCTCTAAAAGGTGACTTCAGATGATTCACACCTTTTATGAAGGTCTTGCACAACTTGTGGAACATAAGAGAGGAATTTTGTATACCCTCATGAAAAGTAGAAATTGCAGCCAAATGAACTCTAATGGTAGAGGTCGATAAACCCGACTGAAAGAGGTCGGCCAGATAGTCTAGTATTATCGACACTGGTGCTGAGAAGGGATCTACTTGTTTATCTTTCAGCCAACAGGTAAATCTTTTCCACTTGCTCAGATAAGTAATTCTAGTGGAAGACTTATGAGATGCAATGAGAATATCACGTACTTGTAAAGAAAGATCATTCTGCCTGGCAATCAAGGGAAGTGGAGTAGCCAAGCCATGAGCTTCAGGCTGTTCAAGTTGGGATGAATCAGGTTCTGCGGATGTGAGATCAACTCTGGGGTTGGACGGAGAATCCATGGTTGATCTAGTAGGAGAGGCCAAAGGAAGGGGAACCAAATCTGTCGAGGCCAATATGGTGCTATGAGGATCACCTTGCTCTTCAACCGACTGGCTTTCTTCAGAAACTGAGGAATGAGGGGAAAGGGTGGAAATGGATAAAGAAGACCCAAGGGCAAATCGTGGACTAGAGCATCCCTGGGTGACTGTTCTGGAGGGGGTATCACGGCGAAGTAGTTGCTGCATTTGTAGTTGGTCGGGGATGCATAGAGGTCGCAGCAAGGACGGCCCCAGTGGTGGAAGATCTCCGCCGCTATAAAGTGATTCAGGGACCACTCGTGAGGTTGAAGAATGCACCTGCTGAGTCTGTCTGCTATCACGTTGGAAATCCCAGGAATGTGCATTGCTAGAAGAAAATGGTTGGTAGCCATTGCCCATTGCCATATCCTCATGGCCTCTCGACAAAGGGGGTAAGATTTGGTTCCACCTTGCTTGTTGATGTACCAGACCACTGCCATATTGTCTGATTGAATCACAATTGTCCCAGATGGCAGCAGGAGATGGAATGCTTACAACGCCAGAAGCACCGCCCTCAGCACTAGAACGTTTATATGCACATGGGCCTCCACTTCAGACCAAGTGCCTTGGACTGTCTGTCCCTGACATAGCCCCCCCACCCCATCAGGGAGGCATCTTTGGTCACTGTGGCCTTGGGGTGCTGGGGGGAGAAGGGGCGAGACCGTTGTGACAGGTTGTGTGTCATCCACCAATTGAAATCCTGTTTGCACCTGTGGGTTACTCGAATCATGGCTGAAAGAGGATGCTGAAAAGGATACCACTGGGTAAGCCGTAGCCATTGTAGAAGCTTCATGTGAAACCTGGCCAGGGGAACAATGGTGATGGAGGCTGCCATGGAACCCAACAGCTGTAGAACCGAGTGAGCCGTGGATTTCTCCCTTGAAAGGATTGGAATCAGTTGTTGCTTTATCCTTAGAATTCTGTGCTCTGGAATAGCAGCTCTGCAGTTTTTTGTGTCCAAGATAACCCCTATGAATTCTGTCAACTGAGATGGGGTGAGATTGGATTTTTGCCAGTTTATGGTTATACCTAGCCTTTGAGCATCGAGGAGAGAGTATGCCAGGGCTTTTTCCAGTAGTTGTCTGGTGGGGGCGGAAATGAGCCAGTCGTCTAGGTATGGAAACACCTGGAATCCTTGAAGTCACAAGTGAGCTGTGACAACTGCCATGCACTTTGTGAACACTCTGGGGGTTGTAGAGAGTCCAAAGGGCAGTCCTTTGAACTGGTAGTGACTGGCTCCCGCACGGAAGTGCAGAAATCTTCTTGATTGCCTGTCCACTTTTATGTGGTAGTAGGCATCCTGAAGATCTATCGAGCACATCCAATCGTCTTTTTCCAAAAGCGGGAGGATAGACTGTATTGTGACCATCTGGAATTTTTGTACTCTCACAAACTTGTTCAATACACTGAGATCCAAAACTGGTCTCCAGTCCCCGGTTTTCTTTGGCACCAAAAATAATCTTAAGTAGAATCGGGATCCTATCTGGTCTGAAGGGAATATTTGGATGGCTCTCTTTCTTAGCAGCTTTTCTATCTCTAGTGCTGCTTCTTCCCTTTGACTGGGTGGAATGTTGGGAAGGTTTTTTGATGGAGCAGTACAAAGATCAAAGGGGATATGATAACCTCTGGTTATAATCCTTTGTATCCAAGAATCGGTGGTGATGGTTAGCCAGGCAGAAGGGTGCAAGGAGAAATGTCCCCCAACCACCTCCAGAGGAAAGGAGTTGGGCCGCTCTTCAGAAGCGCTGGTAGGATTGACCAGGGAAAGAATCCCTGGAACCCTGCCCCGAACGGAGCGTCTTCCCTGTGAGTTTCCCCCTCTGCCTCTAGGGGAGAACTCGGCCTGTGTGTCATGGAAAGTACCCTGAGATTTCTTGAACCATATCTTCCCACTCTTTTGGTTTTGGGAGAAAGCACGTTGAGGGGAAGAATAACAGACACCTATGGCAGAAAGGGTCTTACCGTCCTGTTCACATCTGGACAGTGTGCTTTTAACTTTAGGCCCAAACAACGAGGAGGCCTCAATGGGAGCATTAAGCTGGTAGGATTGACCAGGGAAAGAATCCCTGGAACCCTGGTTACACGGACCCCCTCTGCTCCGAATGAAGCATCTTCCCTGTGAGTTTCCCCCTCTGCCTCTAGGGGAGAACTCAGCCTGTGTGTCATGGAAAGGATCCTGAGATTTCTTGAACCATATCTTCCTACTCTTTTGGTTTCGGGAGAAAGCACGTTGAGGGGAAGAATAATGGACACCTATGGCAGAAAGGGTCTTACCATCCTGTTCACATCTGGACAGTGTGCTTTTAACTTTGGGCCCAAACAACGAGGAGGCCTCAATGGGAGCGTTAAGAAAGGAAGCCTTAAAGGGTTCCGCAAAATTGCACAAGCACATCCAGGCGTGTCGTCTCAAGACCGCAGCTGAACCCGCTGCTCTAGCTGCTCCTTCTGATGCATGAGATATCAGTCGCATAGAGGAGTTAGATATAGACTCAATGGTGGCCAGCTGAGAGGCCACTTTGTCATGGACTTCATCAGAGACGGCACCAGCCAAGGTTTCAGAGAGCTCAGAAACCAGATCCCTTTGAAGCCTGGTAAAATGTGCCATATAATTCAGGGACCTGATAGCAAAGGTCGCTGAAGCAAAGGTGCACTTCCCTATCCTGTCCAGGGCCTGGGACTCTTTGTTAGGCAGATGGACAGTCTGGCTTTCTTCTTCTGCCAGATCCTTTTTTGTTGCGGCCGCCACCACCAAAGCATCCACAGGAAGACCTTTGGACCAATGGGGATCCGAAGCAGGAGGGGACAAAATCTTATCTGGCCTCCGGGGAATAGCTTCAACGGTATCAGGAGCCTTCCAAGCATGCTGCACGATGAGCCAAACAAGTTCATCGGCAGGTGGAATAGCCTAGGAGGTAGGGGGCTGGGCATGAAAGGCCTGCAGCAACACAGATTCCTCAGAGGTCGGATTAGAGGACTGCCAGTCACCTCTCTGTTTCAGGATTTCGAGGATATCACTTAAGGATACCGCAGAGGGTGACCAGGGCGATCCTTCCCCCTCATCGAAATCTGTGTCTTCAGTGAGGGACTCCTCTGTGGAGTCCATGTGCTTCCTTTTACACGAACTTTTCTGGTGGACCTCCACAGCGGGAGAAACTGGAGAAGACAGCGGAAAAGGGGATTCCTGTGGGAATATGTCCTGAGACCCTTGCACCCGGTGTCCGCTAGGTGCGACTTGTGAAACCAGTGTACCAGAAAGGAGGGCCAAGGTAAAGACAGTCCAGTATCGCCAGCAGCAGCAAAAGCCTTCTCCATCAGTTGGAAGGCTGGTCCACCTGAAGAGGAGTGCATGTCTAGGACAGGGGTCACCCCTCCCCTAAGTGGCTCAGCCTGCTGACCCGGAGTCCCTGGATGGCTGTGGAGCAGCAAACTATGCGTGTCACAACTGACATCCAGGGTCGTAGCACAACTATCCTGCCACAAAGGCAACTGCGGTTCCTTAGTGAGATCCATAAAGGGGGGAAGACTGTGCTATATCCATGGACTTCAAAGGCAATGAAGGAGGAGAATAAGAAGGGGTCTTTGGAGATGGGTAATCACCTTCCAAGGAAGGATAGTCCCTGAGGGGTGGGATACCTCTGGCCAAGAGCACCTGATCCACAAGGCACAACACTTCATGTTCAGAAAGGTTTCTAGTGGACCTCATGGAGACTGAGGGAGAAACAGGCCTGTCCACAGAAGAGGCAAACACGGTGCCCATCTCACCCGTCCTCACTGAGGGCAACGGTGCTGAGAGAGACTGGACTACGGGTGTCTGCACCAAAGAAGTCATCGGTGCCGAGGTCATGGTCTGCACTGACACAGGGATCGGTGCCGAAGTGGTTGTCGGTACCGAAGCTGGAACCGGCAAAACTGGAGTCAACAATAAAGGTGTCTGTTCCGAGGAAAATCTCGGAGCCGACGAGGTCAAGGTCTGCGCCGACTGAATAGTCGGTGCCGATACAGTGGCAATAGTCTGAACCGAGGAGTCCCTCGGTGCCGATATAGTGAAGGCTGCAGGAGAAGACAGAGCCGAGATCACTAATGGAGCTGAAGTCCTCTGTGCTGAAGCTCTAGACACCGAAAGCACTGGGGCTGACTGAGTGAGCTCTGGAGCTGAAACTTTAGTATTTTTAGGTTTTGGTTGGCGGGAGTCCCCAGCCGGGGATGAAGGCAAAGATTTAGCCTTAGAAAGAACATCCAAGATTTTCTTATGGCCTCTAGGAGGGGTTGAGGCCTCCGACCCAGAAATAGCCTCTGAAAAGGGAGATTTAAGAAGTCCCTTCAGTAACAGCTTGTTTTTCCTTTCCAACAAGGTTCTATTTGAAACATTCTCACAAATAGCACAGGGTCGGTCAACAGACAAGTGGGACACCCCCAAACAATAAACACAGAAAGAGTGTGCATCAGAAGTAGGTAGTTTGTGTCCACAATCAGCGCACCGCGTAAACCCCGGACTACCTTTCTTATCTGCCATGACAGCAAATTAACTAATAAAAAAGGTACCAGCAATGGTACAAGAGAATACCCGAAGGTATGAGAAAAAGGGGAAGGATTACCAATGATGGTAAAGAGAGAATACCTCGTGGTAAAAGTGATAAAGAAAAGAGCAGAAAAACCTGAATAAATTATGTATGCTAGATGCGATAGGGTAAGAGACAATGAAATATAAACTTTTCTGACAGAAAAGTAATCTGAAAGACTATTAAACAACAAATAACTGTACTTAGCTCAAGAGAAGTAGCTTGACATGACCGAATGGTAATGCGGCAAACGAAATCTGGGGTAACGGAGAGGAGGATTGTGGGTAAGAGTTTAGCTCAAGAGTTTGAAGCTGATGCAAACTTGGAAAATGGCCGGCTCGGTTCCGAGGTCGGAACCGATACCCATGCGTAAGGAATGAACGAGGATTAACAATATCAGATCACATGGTTATCGAAGTTTAAGTTGCTATAAACCTGTGTATCCAAATATCACACCACTGGGTTTAAGCTTAGTGAGGTACTGTCTATACTGTAATTTGCAGGGACATCCCATGTGCCAAAGTGGATGCTATTACAATTTTTTGCATTTAGTTTCAGTCCATGGCTTTGGCACCAGTCATTGATCTGTGTTAGCCCCTTCTGTAGTATGTTAACATCACTAGGGGCCTCAGTGACTGTACCCAGTTTGAAGTAGTCAGCTAACTTGGTACACCCCATTCATCTAATTTTGCCTGGCCTTCCGAGAAATAGATCCCAAACAGTAGAGGGCCCAGCACAGATCCTTGTGGTACACCACTGGTAACTGGTCTACTGATAGAGGTGGAACCCCCAGCTTTGACTGCATGCACTCGGTTGGTGAGCCAGTTGGCTAGCCATCTAGTGACATATGGGTTAATACTTCGCTGGGAGAGTTTCTCAATGATACCTGAGTAAGAGTTTGTGTCAAAAGCCTTGGCTTAGTTGAGATAGGAGGTATGTTCTGTTTTGCCTTCATACAGGGCTTTGATAACATTTTTGAAGAAGTCCACCAGGTTTAAAAACATGATCCACCCATAACAAACACAAATTGGATTGGGTCTAGAGTTTTAAGGTAACCTTTATCTTTGTTAATAAGGTCCATAATGACTCTTTCCATGGCCTTGCAGATACGGCTGGTTAACCTTATGGTTCTATAGTTCTCAGGGTCAGCTGATGGACCTCTTTGTGCAGGAGGATTACTGCTGCGGTTTTCCACTCTGATGGAACCAAGCCAGTGCTTAGGCTGTAGTTAAAGAGAATGCCAAGTGGTTCAGCAAGGTCCTGTTTTTGGCTGTTTAGTAAGCAGCCTGGGATGTTATCTGGTTCCACAGAGGCCGTATCTTTGGCTTTGGAGAGCCTGGTTATAACCTCTCTTTGGAGATAATAAGTAGAGGACTAGTGGCTGGTATGCCTTGGGGTATGACTGGTGGGGACAGGGTGGTGAAGACTGTGCCATATCTGTCAACTTGCGTGTTGGTAATTTTCTCATGTTCAGTATGAGTGGTACTGTCTACTACTAGTTTGGCACAAAGCTGGGCCTTTCTTCTTAGATTTTGGACATATATAAAGAATGCCTTATGATTATCCTTAGCTAGGTATACTAATTTAGCTTCATAATTAGCTTTAGAGGACTTTACAAGATATCTGATTTGCTTACTCAAGCTGTGGAGGGTGTTCTTCCTCTCCTGAGTCATTTCCCTCTTGTTCTTAGACATCAGTTTCTTCCTCTTGTTATACAACCTATTTATACTTGAGGCCCACCAGGGTGGCTTGTTTTTTCATGAGGACTTGGTTTTGATCCGTTCAGGTACAGCCGAGTTTATACAGTTGCATAAGTGATTATACAAGGGGTTTGTGTACACCTCTGCATAGGAGTCTTTGTTTGCTATGTTAGTGGGTGGGGGGGGGGGTTGAAACTATTTATACCATCTCTTAGTAGGCTGTAGTTTGCTTTGGAGAAATGTTTTATTATTTTAGCTCTGGAGGGGGGCAGGTCCAATCATTACTTCAAACAAGACTGATTTATGATCAGACTTTACCAGGCAGGGCAACACACAGGTGGTAGTGCAGTAACCTCCCATGTTGGTGAGTACTAAGTCTAGGGTATTTGAGCCCCTTGTGGGGGGTACAGACCATCTGTTCCAGAGCATTTGTATTGACAAAGTCCAGCAACCTCAGGGTGAGTATTTTAGTGCTCATATACGTCTCTCAGTTGTTGGAAGGATAGTTGAGATCACCCATGACCAAGGTGTTTGGCTGTATAGCGAGTGATTGTAGTAAGTCCAGGTAGGCAGTGTGTTTCTCTTGGTTCATGTTGGGGGACCTGTAGCTAACAATAATGTGGAAGTGGTTTTACATGAAGTTAGTTGCGCTTTGAGTAGCTCAAGAGAGTCGTACTCTCTAACCAGTCTCGAGGTGTATTTGTCCTTAATGAAGAATGGATACACCTAGGCCTTTGGTTCTTTCAATCTCATTTTAAAGTCTGAATGTGTGGAAGACATTGTAGCCTTTCATGGGCAGGGTGCTCTCTGTGGCATTGAACCATGTTTCATTGACTGCACAGACATCAGCATCATCCAAGTTGAGGACTGCTTCCAGAGAGTGTAGTTTCCTCTTTAAAATTCTAGCATTAAGCAGCATGACCTTGAGTTTGTCTCGAGTGGATTTTCTTTTACTCTGAAAACTTTGTAGTTGTGACATTACGTAAAATAGCCACTATGGGGGAGGAAAGTACCTTTAACAGTAATCAAAAGCCAAGAGCTGACAGGTGAAGCCCATCTCTTGCAAAGCAGTATGGTTTGTTGACCATGTCTTCCCAGGCTGACCTATACTGGATCCCCCTGGATTGCACCACAAGCTAAGCCAATTGTTGTAGTCAATCATTTTTTGTTTATATTGAGGAATCACCTTGGGTGAAGGCAGAATGCTGCTTAGGGCTAGGGGCATACCTGCCTTGGAGACATAATCACAGAGTTCATTCATGTCTCTCTTCATATAGTCTCTACAGAGGTACGTCTCAAATCATTCACCCCCGACATAGATTATGACAGGGTCATACTGGCACTTGTTGTGGAATGACTTCAGTGTATGCATGATTTGATGGATCCTGGCACTTGACAGGCGGCTAACTGTGACCTTCTCCTTGTCCAGCCTGGTGAGGAGGATATCTGTGTGTCTCACTATGGAGTCACTTCCAGGATTAGGATATTTGGTTTCTCTAGCTCTTTAGCACTCTGCAGTTGCTCATCTTCATGTTTTGTGATGTCTATCCTCTTATTCTGCAATACTTTAACTTTTGTCAACCCTCTAAATAATTTGTGTTACTTCTTAACCATATCTATTTCTATTTCTGCCATATTTTTAAACTTTACTTTCATTTTATCCCATTCACTTGCTACAACTTCTGAAGAAATGTATATCTTTATCTTCACTAATAGCTCTCAAATAATTTCCATTTCCTATTCCTTAAATTCCTCTTTTCAACAGATAGGTGGGGAAGCACTAGTGTCTCGATTTTACTTCATTACCCTACATTTCTATCTTAGTTGTTGTTGGTGCATGATCTGAAATACATATTGAATGTGTGTCAAAGCTTTCAATTAAATGCACATTGCTCCTGTGAAATATAATTTGTGTAGTCTAGCCCATTTATTATACCTTGAGGAATACTATGTAAATTCTTTCAGAGTTCCTACTACTCAATTTACATTTTCCATATCAAATATGTACACTTCTTCACAAACCTATCCTCTTTTGTTATATTATCCCTTCTAGGTCCCCCAGATACATCTTTATTGTTGCAAATCAAGTTCCAGTCTCCACCTGCAAACAACATTCCCTGCTGAAATCTGATTATTTCTCCCTACTTTTTCTTAACCTCCATAATAGCAGTTTTAGGTGGAATATAAATAAACGGCACTGTAATCCTCCTTCCTTGCCAGTAGCCCCTTACTACCACATATCTACCATGATTAACTTTTTCCCTCTTCTATCACTATTGGAACTCCCCTACCAATTAGTATAAGTACTCCCCCTTTCCTTTGTAACCAATATTCTGCTGAATAGCCATCCTGAACTTTTTTCTTTGTCAAATTCACATGCTCACTTCTTTCCAAATGTGTAGCATTGCTATTTGCACTCTGTATTTCTTAGTATAATTCAATACTCTTATTTTTGTCTATACCTGTGAGGCTATTCTCATTCCAAAAGAATATGGAGAGTGTATCCTTTATGGAAAGAATATAACAGATTTTTAAAATGTTTTAATGGAAACTCTCAAAAAAATAAATAAAAAAAAATAAACACACTCCCAGAACACCCCAGAACCTTTTAAAATAAAACAAACACACAAAACTATGTACATCTTCAAAAAATGAATAATAACCCTAAGCATAGGAACAATTGTCCCAAATTGACAGCTGCACCTACAGGCATTGCCTAAGCTAAAATTAAGGTTATATATGTTAAGACACATTTTTACAGCCTGTGCTCCTACTTACACCAATTACCATCTGTTCTTCTCTTATCTTTCTTCCAGTTCCAGATGTAAAAACAGCTTGTATGCTTTCAGAAAACATTAACTTTTAGCATTAAGAAAAAGTGTACACTGGCTGTCTTTAAATAAACTAAATTATAAACTGCTATAGTAAATGCACTGAAGTATTTAGGTACCAGAAAAGCTGCATTCTCTTATTCACTTCCAATAATTTCAAACTTTATATTTTGCTAAGGTGCTTGCCCTAGTACCTTTTAATTTTACATTTCTCTCAGTAAGCAATGTCCAAACGTCTCAAGATTTACTGCCTTCATCTGTAGTCCACTTGTTTCCATGGAAACACAAGAACTGAATGTGCAGCTGGTATTAGCTGCAGACTTTTCAACTCACATTGAATATTTATTTGCCAAAGGAAAATTATTCATTGCACTGTGGTATCTTATTTTTAAAACTCACTTGCTTACACAAAAAATGTTATTAGATCAAGCCAATGGCATTAATCCAGACATTCACCTATGCAAAAGTAAAAGAAAATATTTCAACTTTACATATATTACAGCTGGTGTACTTTTACACCCCATCTCTCACCCCAACAACCCAAACATGCTTTCCTCCAGCCTTTCTCTCTTTTTCCATTGCAATGCCTATATTCCATAAAGCTAAAAAAGAAAAAATAAGTAATTGTTTACTTTAGAATCTTTATCACAGACAACAATCACTGAAAATGCTTTGCTATTTAAAATGCAACTTATATTATGAAATGTTTAATACAAATACTGTTAAGAAAAAATTGCTTTACTTAATGGTTAATTTTTCTTCGCTTTTAGTGTCCTTCCAAACTTTAATGACATGAAGTGGGGTATATGCCTGTCTGTAAAACTTGTAGAAGTCAATACAAATCCAATCTTTCTCAGCCACTTCTTGTAAGTCACATTTCACAAATGTGATTGATGATTTATAGTTTCACATTTATTCACTCATTTCAGTGTGTCTGGTCTTCTTCCTGTGCCTCTCCATCTCCCAGCCCCAGACTCAGGTTCAAGTCCAAATTACTTCCGATTCTTCTAGTCAGCTCTGGTGCCTGTTCTGTCTCTCAAGGATTCCCTTCGGAACACTGAAAAGGTTTCTCTGGCAAAGTCTCTCTATGAGCTTTATTATCAGAAGAATGAGAGATGCCCCTTTCTATTTGATGGCTCTATTTTTGTTGGACAAACTTTTGTATTTCCTCCTTAGCATTTTCTGCATCAAAAATGACTTTGATCGTCCAGGTAAAATTATTCTGAAGACAAGTGGATACAGCAGCTTGAATCTCACACCTCGCTCTGGACATTCCCTGACTGGGATACATTTACTGCTCTTCTGCCTGGTTTACAGTGAATAATCATTTTCTACAAACTCTGTACTGTCTCCAAATTTTAATACTTTTCCCTTCTGGCATAGTTTTGTCAGGATCAACTCTTTCTGCTGGCATGATTACATCTTTATTAATGACTTAGCTGCTTTCTCATGGCAAGGTTTGGAGCATATACATGATGTGCCCTTTCAATTAGAAACTCCTGCTATGGAATTCAAGTCCAGCTACTTATTTGTGCTTTCATAAAATTAATACAGTCTGTTCCTTCCAGTTTCTCTGGTATGGCAGAAAACCTCAGGTTTTCTCTGCATGCTGTGTCCTCTAACTGTACCATTTTTAAATAGCTCTTCTTGAATAGTATCATAGTCAGTCTGTTCTTCAACCTCCGATTTTTGCAGTTTTATCAGTTCATCTGACTAAAACTGTTCAAAGATTCTTCCATTTTTCCAGCCTTTTGTTGTTTGACTTGATATACTCCTTCAATGTTTCATTTATTTTAGTCAGCTCTAAGTACATTTGATTTATTTTTTTACTCTAAATTACTGAAAGCCATCTCTTGTACCAAAGATGGAGTTTGAACTGCTTTTTGCTGAACAGCTGCAGGAGTGTTCCCAGTCAGTGTTTTTTCTTCACCTTTTCTATTTTATTTTCTTTCAGGCTCCCCAAGCTTCATAGCTAGTAACTGAATTTTACTAAAACTGACAGAATTACTGGCCCTTATCTATTAATTTATTTTTTCATATAGACATATATAGAGAGAGTTGAAAGTAAGCTGTTGTTCAGTGCGCAGCCATCTTGGAAAGTCAAAATGTGTCATAGTTTTCATAATGTTTTGCAAACACTCCTTAACTCCAGCTCTGAACATTCCATGTTGATAATTTCACTGTCATGTTTAGCAATTGTGTCAGACTTCAACATGCTACCTTGCTGCTTTAGTTTTATTTATGTACCTTTACCAGGACTTCAGAAATCAGACTTCGAAAATAATAATGGGTATACTTGTTTCTGGAGTAGAGGGAAGCCTCCTGTAAAGACATCATACTTTTACAGGATACACAGGAATCCTGCCTTCCTGACAACTATACTCTCGTAGGATGCAACGAGTTAATAAGGTTTGTTTTCTTTCCTATGTATGTGTGCCTTTGTCAGGAATATGATTTATTACATTATCCACTTCATTTAGATTAATCCAATTTCTGATACCCCACTCCAGTTCTTTCTTTAATCATAAAGTTTTCTGCTGAATAAACAGTTTTATATATCAAATGTGAATAATGTCTTTTTTTCAAGGTTGTCAATCTTTTTTTTAACACAGGCATTATAGCCTAAAACACAAAGTAATTCTGAGGATACTTGTTTCTCTTTTTTTTTTTCAGCTAATGACATGAATTTCTATAAAACAGTTCTCCAATGTCATATTACAAAAATGTCCATTGCTCAAAAAGATGAATGAATGACTGCATGATGAATTTCCATTGATTCAAGTATATTGTCCCATACAACGTAAAAATTTTCACTACTGACTTTCTTCTTTGCGTTGCTGCCACCTGCCTGTCCACTCCACTGCAAACACTACTGCAGCAAAACTTCTTGAAGAAAATGCTTGACTGCCCTGGTTGATGCATCTTACATTGTGCCTCTGAATCCTTAAGTGACTGCATACTGCCATTTTGAGGAATAGCTGGTCAGGCTACCTCTTCCTGCAACTGACAGAACTGACAGAAATGAACTACTGCTTGCAACCATGATAATGCAACACTGTCAGCATGTTCATTTTCCTCCTTACGCCTGCTCAGTTTCTCAGTTTTCAAACCTCCAGTATCCAGCATGGTAACAAAGGGTTTACTATAAGCCAAGTTGCCTGAAATTACTGCAGCTGTATTCTCCTCAGCCATATTAGCAGTGTCAGCCACAAGCAACTCAGTTTGATCACTCAGCAGCTCTCTCAGCACCCAGACATCTGACTCATCTCACTCTCCTTCTTTGGTTCTCCTACTTGTCACCCTTCAGTACACTCACAGGATAGAGCAGGAAATTTCCCCAGCACCATAGTCAGATTTCCCCTAGTCATTATAATTATTGCCTTGAGTCTTCCATGAAAAGAGGCCACTAGCAGAGTGGGTCTAAACTGGTCAATAAAAGGCAAATAAAAAATAAAATAGCAATATTGTCCAATAGTAATAACAATGTTAAACAGTTTTGAACTGCATTTTGTAGAACAAAATATACTTTTGTGAGAAATAGCTGTAAAAGGAAAAAATGAAAAAAAATGTTATAGGAGAGGAACAGCGGCATAAAGAGTAAGGTGCCTAAGCGGAAACAAGAGAAGTTGACAGAAATTAAAGTTTTATGAAAAAAGTAAAGTGTTAGGCATTGCAAGAAATACCATTCCTAATTAAATATAACTGAACTGTTATATTCTTTAGCAAAAAGGTTGAAAAGCAGTTTTTTCAGTGGCTAGCACTCATCTTATGGAAAGATCCGTCTGCTGCAGAAAACTGCAAATAAGATATAAGCAGAATAAAGAGGTCATGTACATTCCAAAAATGAAGGAAGGCATTTGAGCTTTGAGAAATTCCAGATAGTTCCAAATGTGGATGGCCTGCAGTTGCGAGTCATACGATTGCAGTGCATGGACTAGATCAAGAGATCACAGAAACTACTGAATAGCCAGAGTGGAGGAAACCACATTCCTGTTTTTTTTTTTTTTAGAAGGGTAGGTGGGAGAACTGCTATAGAGAAAGAGCGAAAAAGAGAGAGAGACATAAAGCACTATGGCCTGAGGCCAGAGAAAGATTCATAAAGGAGAATGTTAAAGCAGTCTCCATAGGTTAAGAGGAAACCTTATTCACTATAATGAAGTTCTACAATCTGTGATGCAGAATGTTATTCTGTGAACTAAGAAACTGCCCTCTTTGGAAATTAGCCTGTTTGAGAAATCCTGCTATAAGCTGGAAAGAATAGAAGGGTGTGTGTTTTCTGTAATTACTGAAATGTTTTAGCCAGACAAAGCAAACATGGGTCAGAAAATGAGGACAGCTTTACTTGCTGCATCTTAATGTTGATTTCTCTTATTCCAAGTGGAAAACATTTCAAAATGTAACTTCTTTAATGTCATCCCTGTAAATAAACCTGAGTTTTGAAATCTATACTGCTGGCTTCAGGAATGTTTTCCTAGTACATACTGAACAAACTTTCTACATTGTTGGAGAATACAGGCAACGTAAAACATTTTTTTCACATAAACTACAACCTTACTGTACCCATGAATGCCTGCACTCTGAGTAATTTTCTCACCTAAAATGTTGTACTTCTACAAACTATGAACAGTGCTTTGCCTGAATTGTGTTCACTATCCCTAGAGAAGAATAAAGATTTCCAGGGTGTGGTTGGCTGTTATGCTGCTTTAAACAGATTCCGGCGTGTAGCTCGCAAGACATTTCCCTGCGAGCTACATCGCCGAAACCAAACGGCTGCAGCAGCACTTTGCCGTAGTGCAATTTGACTGAGAAGCATAGCCGCTGCAGCTGTAATCTATGAACGGGCAGATACAGCCGTACGGGATGTGTAACGCATTCCTTCTTTTCATTCAAGGAATGCATTTATTTAATTATTGCTACACGCCGGAATCCGCTTTAAACACGTTAAGCTTCTCCTTACCACACCTAAATCAGTCAGTCAGTCAGAAACAGAAGCTAAATTCTATGAGTAAAGTAGGTAAAATAACTAACAAATAAGGCTGAATTAATCATATAGCAAACCATGTATTCTTTAATGTTTGTTTCTCTGGTGAACCTCAGGTCCAGATCAACAAATGTGAGGCTGAGCTACACCAAGTTACACCTTCTTCAGCAGAGGAAATCACATGTTCATAGATTCATAGGTTTACAGTTAGTACCTATGTATGAGATTTAGGAGACTACTGAAGAGTCTAACCCAATTTCACAATTATTCCAGGACAATATCATGTTAAGTTACTCACTCAGAGTAACTGAGGCTAAGGAAATCAAACCCTGGATTATAGGCAGCAGCTAGTTAACAGCTCAAAACCTTAATCCTTTGCATAGCTCCCAACCTTCCATCTCCAAAACGAAAAACAACAGCCCTCATAATGTGGATCAAATGGGCAAAATGTGGAACACATACTAACAGCTTACTACCAACTTCAACTGGGAAGGTCAAAGGATGATTAACATATGCTGGTTTTACTTATCAAAACATCTTTGAATGAATTAATATGATTCATATCTATCATGAATATGAATTCAAAACTTTGTAACACTGAATGTGTGACAATGTGGAACTTCAAGGAACATGAACTTTTTAAGACCCCACATGAGGTATGTTCCTCGTAATGAGGTACACTTGAGAAGTATGATCCTCTGTAATAACTGCCAGAGAAGATGGTGCTCAGGGAGGCTCCTGCCCCAGTCAGTCTGAAGGTAGTTGAGCAGAAAACCCGCTGCTACCATAGGAACACATCTATAAACGTGTTAATGCACGAAATGTTTGCCAAGGTTCTTTGCGAAAGTTTGGTGTTGCACCATCTACTGAGAGAAACCCAAACCAGTGGAATTAAACGGGCCTATATCAGAACATCGAAGTTTTAAAACTTTGAATGTTCTAATATTGACCCATTTTAACCGAACACTAAAAATAGCAAAGCTGCATAACACAGAAAGAATTTGGTTGGCCGGTTCTGTGGCTTCGCTATTTTCAGCGCTGTGGTGGAGATTTATGGGTCGGGTTCAGGTAAGTTTGCGATTGTGTGGTCGTTAGGATTAGGGCGCAGGTTAGGTGAGTTAGGGTTAGGGCGCGGGTTAGGGGAGTGTGCAATAGTGACGGACCTTAGGGTTAGGATTAAGGTAAGTGGATAGATAGTAGTGTATGTATAGTTTAGTGTAGGGTTAGTTGTAGGATTATAAGTGTATGTGTGTGTATTGATGTTTTAGGTGTGCTTGTGTTGTGTGTATGTGTTTTGGAATAGCAAATTTTTTCCCAAGGAAAAGATTTGCTGTTCTGAATGTTTTATATTATGTGGTTTAGATATTTTAGGTTCAATGAAATAGCGTCCGCTATTTTCATCTTTCGATAATGTGATATAAACGCAAATTAAACATGGAGAAAGACAGCATTCTGAATCTTGTTTAAGAAGAGTTTACAGTCTTCCTTTAATGGAAGTTATTTCAAAGAACCATAAAAACCTAGGGAAGCAAATGAAAGAAATGCATCTGCGAATACAAGAAATGTATCAGCAAATAATAGAAATTAACCCCAAAATAAATAAATGCAAACTACAGAAATGCATCTGCAAATGAAAGAAGTGAAACAAAAGAATCAACAGCAAGAAAAATGAATGATCATAAAAAGACATTGGTATTAATTTTCTACAGATAAAGAAAGAAGCATTTTCAAATTTGTTACCAGAAATAAGGGATAGAGGAAGCGAAATGGAAACAGTTCTTATCTGCAGGAAAGATGTGAAAGGCTACAAAAGGAAAATCTAATAGTATAGAGTATTATGATGAGCTACAGCTCCCAAAGGCTACAAAAGGAAAATCTGATAGTATAGAGTATTATGATGAGCTACAGCTCCCAAAGGAACATAAAGGAGAGAAGCAAACATACCAACAACAAGGAATAGGTGCAGGATATTAAAATGTCTACTACACTGCCTAGAAGAAGGAGGTTTCCTGGCAGGACATGGCCATCCCCGGGCTTCATGAAGTCAAAGAAATCCAGACAGTCATCAAAGGGCACATGGTGGTAGTTACGCTGTCATCTCATTTAACTGGAAAAAGATGACAAGTACTCTCCAAGAAGAAATACTGAGTTTTTTCTTTGAAATAGAACTGTAGAATTATTCTGATTTGATGCTAAAGATGAGTTTGTGAAAAGGGGACTGAGGTTGGGTATTTAACTAGGAACTGTCCAAAATGGAGTTTTTTTCCTTCTTTACATAAAGTAGAATACCCGACTTCCACTGATATTTTGGATCAGAGAAGTTGGAATTCAGTCATCCAGTGTTACTTATAACCTGAGGTCTGAGCTAGGAGGGTTGTGTGATGTAGTGGCTACAGAATTGTCTTTTAAAAGACAGTGGAGGAAGCATCACTCATGTTCATTTAAAAGAAGCATTTGGGAGACTTCCTAAAGAGAAAGAGAGAGAGTAGTAAGACTTAGATCTATAGAGACAGAACAGAGATAGACAGAATTAGTTCACTGGGTTCTGAAGCCTAAGAAAGATACCTGAAAGACAGGGTTAGACAAGAGTCTTCAGAAGCTCAGCAGAACCTTGTTCACTGTTCAGTGGAAAGGAGTTCTACAAACTGTGCTGGAAGAAGTAATCACACTTAGAAGAACCCTCCCCCTTCAAATCTGCACCTGGAAAAAAAGCACTCAATATTGCATTCACTGGCTGCAAAAAAACATACCACGCCTATGTGAAAGGAGTGACCCCTTCTGAATTTCAAAAAAAAAAAAAAAAAATAGAAAAAAAAAAAATAATAATAATACTAATGAAGGGTGGCACAGTGGTACAGCAGCTAGCATTGTCACCTCACAGCAAGAGGTTCTCTGGTTCGATTCTCGGCTGGGGTGCCTTCTGTGTGGAGTCTGCATGTCCTCCCTGCATTCATGTGGGTTTCCTCTGGCTGCTCCGATTTCCTCCCACTGTAGGTGGATTGGACACTCTAAATTGGCCGTAGGTATGAGTGTGGTGTGCCTGACCCCCATGTATATACATGGGAGGGAGGTTGGGCACTGGGCTAACAAGCTGCCCCCATCAGAACATAACCACTATAGAAACAAAGAGTGCTGGAGGCCGCTTGTCGCCTGGTGTGCTAATTAGCACGGGAACGAATGGATGGATAGATGGATGGATGGAATAAAGGAACACCTCTTTGCAGAAATAAGTGCAAAAGTTTCAAATATTCTAAATAATACCTTTTTAAATTAAAAACCTTCTCTGCAATGTTTTTCATAACTGCACATCACTAAACATTCACATCCTTTATTGTCAAACTTTAGATTATTATAACTATATTATAAGTACTGCAATTGCATTATTTATTATGTACTTTAATAGTACTATGTATCATCTCTTTGTGATATTTGCTGCTGCTGCTGCTGCTCTCTCAGCCCTGGTTGTGACAGAAAAGGACTTTTGGGTCAGCCACCACCTGGTTATCAAACAAATGGAAAAAAAAAATGAAAACCTGGGTTCTAAAAAGCTGCCTTCTTGGGTGAGAAAAGACAGCTGTATATCTTAAAAATCCTGCTATAAGCTGAAGTGAATAGAAGGACTTGTGCTTTCTATAGGGAATAAACTGTTTAAGTCAATTAACGTGACAGTGTGTCAAAAAGCAGAAGTTGGAACTTATGACTGTTTTGCTTCCTATATCTGAATCCTGATTACCGTTGTTTCCCCCAGTTGGAGAAAAAAAGAAGTTATGTACTCACCATAACGTTCCATCTGTGTGGTCCATTTTCATTCTTCGTCAACTGATGGGTTCAGATCCTATCCCTTGGATCTAACTCAGCCATTGCTAAAGCTCGTGGCAACCAAGAACTCTCGATCTTCTCCCTTACCCACAGTGCACCATCCCCAATTACCTCAGATAGTGTTTGCTGACTACAGTAAACAAGCATATTCATATTCAGAAATGGAATAGGCTATATCTGGAGCTTAATATAGGACAGAAATATCCTATAACCACTCATTCTTTCAGATGTTTTCAAGGACAGGAGTTGGTGGGAGGGGAGATGAGGAAGAATGAAAATGGACAACACATATGGAAAGTTATGGTGAGCACATAACTTCTTTATCTGATTATGTCAATTTTCATTCTATTCTCAACTGATGGGACAGAGGCCCCAGCTACCTAAAATCCAGGGTGGACCCAAGGAAGGATATTCCTGACCACTATTGAGCAAAATGATGCTCTACCTCTGAGAACAGATCCAATTAGTAATGAGTAACAAAGGTATGGGGAGTAGCCCAGGTTGCTCAGCTCATATATTGTCCATGGACATTCTAAATTGAAATATTGAGGAAGTAGCCATGGATCTAGTTGAATAGACTTCTAACAGTTTTGGTAGAGTAATGTCCAGTTTGTTATAAACAAATGAAACACAGTTGGTTAGCCATCAAGATAAAGTGACTTTGGCAAATGTTTTTCCCAATTTTATTTCTGCAAATGAAACAAACAATTGGTCAGATTTTCTGGTGTCATTTGTTCTATGTAGGTAGAAACGTAGTTGTCTGTGGACATTCAATAAATATAATATGTATTCACCCTTGTTAGCACATTTAGAAAATAATACTGGCAAATCAGTGGATTAATTGATATTAGATTATGACACCACTTTAGGAAGAAAGGAAGCATCAGACCATTGTGTAACTCTATCCTTGTGAAAAATCGAGTGCGGTGGTTCAGAGGACAAGGCTTAAATATCAGAAAGTCATATAGCATAGGTAACAGCCACCAGAATGATTATCTTCCAGGAAAGAAATTTAAGGTCATGTGTAGTTGCTGCTTTGAAGAGAGATTTAGTAAGACCCTGCAGTACCAGATTCAGGTCCCATGGATGAGGAGGAGGATCTCAAAAAGGGGTCTTAGAATAAGAGTGCCTTTCAAGACTTTGCTTAATTTATGAGAGGTGAGAGGAACCATCACCACCAATGTGAAAATTTGATATGCCCACTAACTAAACTTTAATGGCTGACAAATTAGCTCCTTCTTTAAAAGATGGGACAAAATTTAAGAATGGTATGCATGGGGGCTGAAAAGGGTTCAGTATTATTTAGTTGAGCCCAGTGAGCCAACTGCTTTTATGTGCTGGAATAGAGCTTTCTGGTAGAAGGCTTATGGGAAGATAAAAGTATCTGACGAACAGGTGAAAATACCATGGGTTGTCTGGCTATTGATGCAACTGGAGAAGCCAGGCAGTCAGCCTGAGGTTGGTTAAGTTTGGATGAATCATGCCTGCCGGCGAGACAGGAGGTCTGGAGTCAGATCCAGAATCCAAGGATGGTGAAGCAAGTGAGGCCAAAGGAAGGGGGACCACATTTGTCAAGGCCAGTAAGGTGCAATGAGAATGACTTTGTACTTCAGTGTGGCAGCTTTCTGAAGGAATTTTGGAATTAGCAGTATGAGTGGAAAAGCATAGCGTAGACTGTGTGTGTGCGTGTGGGGGGGGGGGGGCAATTGTGAAAAAGAGTATCCATTGTTGAGTCCCAATATGGGGGGATTATGGCAAAGTAGCTGCTGCATTTGTTCTTTAGAGGGGAGGCAAAAAGATTGCAGGAAGGCTGGCCGCATTGATGGAAAATTATTCCCGTGATGTTCTTGTTGAGGGACCATTCATGAGGTAGAAGAATGCACCTGCTATCACATTTGATTTCCATGGAATATGCATTGCTATAAGAAAGTGGTTGGATGAGACTGCCCATTGCCACACTCTGACAGCTTCTCAACACAAATGGTAGGATCTGGTCTCTCCTTGCTTGTTGATATACCAAACTAATGACATGTTGTCTGTTTGAATTTCAATAGTCCCTAAGGGAGAGCATTCTGGAAGGTCTAAAATGCTAAAAGCACTGCTCTCATCTGTAAGACATTGATGTGTAAGTTGGCCTCTTTGACGGACCAAGTGCCTTGGACTGTTTTCCCCAGAAAATGCCCCTCCCCACTGCTGGGAAGCATCTGTAGTCACTATGGCCTTGAGCTGAGGGGAAAGAAATAGACAGCCTTGTAGATCTGATTTGATTGAATCCACCACCTGAGATCTCTCTTGCATGTCTGCATGATTCCCATCTGATAAAATACAGGCTGATAAAGTACTGACCATTCTGTGACTGAAGAATTCTCATGTAAAATCTGGCTAAAGGTACTAATGTTATTGTCACTGCCATTGAAACCAGAGGTTGAAGGACCAGGTGGGCTGAAATGTTGATACTGCAGCTTATCTTTCTGATCTGTGATCTTATGGTCAGAACTCTGGAGGATGGTAGTGAAGCTATGGTTGACTTTGTGTTGAGTATCGCTCCTATGAATTCTAGACTCTGAGTTAGTTTTAGTTGAGACTTCTTGTAGTTTATGGCTATCCCCCAGAAGAAAGCAAGTCTGCAGAACCTGATCTCTTGAGTTTATCAGCTGATACATGATCAGAGCGGAAATGAGCCAGTCATCTAGATATGGAAACACCTTGCAGTCTCAAGTGAGCCACTAATACTGACATGCACTTGGTAAACACCCTGACGGCTGTGGTGAGTCCAAAGGGCAGAACTCTGAACTGGTAATGACGGGCTCCCCGCCAGAAGCGTAAATACCTTCTGGACTGTCTGTTCATCTTTATATGATAGCATGCATCCTGAAGGTCTGCTGAGCACATCCAGTCATCCTTGCCCAGAAATGTGAGAACTTGTTTAAATTGGTGTGATCCAAAAATGGTCTCCAGTCCCCTGTTTTCTTTGGCACTAAAAAGAACCTTGAGTAAGTTCCAGATTCTATCTGGTATTGGGAACCACTTGAATTACTCTTTTTTTCTAGCAACGTTTGAATTTGAATTGCTGCTTGTTCCCTCTGACTGAGGGGAACATCAGGGATTCTTCTCGAGTTTAGAGGAGAGAGGGGAAAAGGGAATTATATAACCTTTGGAAATAATCCTCTGCACCCAAGTATCTTTTGTTAAGTCTAGCCAGGCTCTCTGGTGCAGGGATAAATGTCTCCTGACTGCCTCCAGAGGCGGGCAATCATCCTCCTTTCAGGAGCGCTGGTAGGTTCTGTCAAAGAAGGATTCTCTGGACCCCTGTTTTTGCAGGACACCTCTTCTGAGTGGAAGTCTTCATCCATTAAAGTTCCCTCCTTTGCCTTTGGGGGAACCTCCTCCACATGCGTCTTGGAACAGACCCTGAGACATCTTGAAACACATGGACATTGGAACTCTCCTTGGCGAGTTCCATTTTGGTGGCCGCCACAATGACCATGACATTAATGGCCACCCCTTTTCCCCAAAACCACTTGTCCATGCGTGGTGCCAAAATCTTATCTGTTCCTTCCATGGCCACCAAGAGATCAACTCAATGAGCTCATTGGTGGGCAGAGTCAACCAGGAAGTAGATGGGTAAGTACCAAAGGCCTCTAGGAATATGGACTCCTAGGACAAAGGGTTACTGGGTGTCCAGCAACCTCACTGCTTAAGGATTTCAAGGATGTCTCAACGAGACATCTTCAGGAGGAGACCGTGGGGATCCTTCACCCTCACTGAAATCCATATATCCTGTGATAGACTCCTCTGGTGAGTCTAGGTGCTTCCTCTTACACGTCTTCTTCTTAGGAACCTCCTCAGTGGGATACTCTGGAGAGGTTTCAGAAGAAGAAATCAAGATTCCTTGAGTGGAAGCTTCAGTCCTGGTACTGACTGTCCCTGGGGAAAGACTTGGTGAGTGTCTGAGCACAGAGACATGAGGGCTGCAGATTTAGAATCAAAGAGGGATGGATCCACCCATTCTGCTGAGGCCTTGAAGGCAGATTGCCCTGGAGAAAAGGAGAACCTTTAATCTAAAAAGTCAAGCTTCTGGACTGCAGCCCTCCCCTGCTCAGAAGGCAAAATCCCTGAAGTGGAAGGTGGAGCAGATCTATCCAATACTGAGGTGCAAAGACAGCTCTGAAAGCTTCTGAGTTGACTGCAACACCTCGGATCTGATTAGGAGGCTTTGGCTCTGACAGCTCTCTGGATCTGATGAGACAGGAGCACTCAAGGAAAGCTTAAGATCTGAGGACAAAGTAATCATCAGATCCAAGCCAGACGGATCTGGATGGCTAGGATCCAGGGACACAAACAGGTGAAGTAGTCAGAGGACGAATTTGTAGTGGGGTGTAGAAGAAAAATGGAGGGATCCAATATCTGTCTGCCTGGGATGACATGGTCGACAGACCACGATGCTTTGCCAGAGATGGCCTGCACCTGTCACCCCTGGGATTCCGGATACTGGCTTTTTTAGGCAAGGTTCAAATGACAAATTCACCACCATAACAGGAACAGGCAAGCAAAAACTGAGGGTGATGCTACTCAATGCTAGAAGTATAAATCTCAAAATGCACTCACTCAAGGCACTCCTTAAAATGGAGAACGCGGATATCTGTGCAGTGACTGAGACCTGGTTCAAGCCTCCAGAGAGTACCCCTGCACTACCAGGTTATAACGCATACCACACTTTTCGGCCATGTAACCTGGACCGGAACACCAAAGGGTGAGGTGTGTCCATATTCATTAAGGATATCCACATCTCCAGGTTAGTTGCTCAGCATAATGCAGCCGAGGTTATCAAAGTGCAACTAACTCTGGGCAAAACTGCAATCCAAATTGTAGCTTGCTACAGATCACCCACCATGCCCCAAGATTCCCACTCCTCTTTTCTTGATGTACTGGAAAATATTAGGGTTCAACCAAATACCCTAATAATGGGCGATTTCAACTACCCCACCATTAACTGGGAAAACTACTCATGTACCAACTCCTTCACTCAACGCTTTCTGAAATTCATAAACTCCAATGCCCTGGATCAACTTATCCACACCCCCACCTGGGGCAACAATATCCTAGATCCAGTCATTACCAATATGAGTGACCGGTGTTCCACACCTGAAGTCAACGCCTCACTGGTCCGATCCGACCATAAGCTAATAACCCTAGATATCCACATCCTGCCCCCACCCCCCATTAAGGAAACCATGGTAAAACATTTCTCCAAAGCCAACTTCCTGCTTCTTAAGATGGAAGTGGTGAACTTCATGACACCCATGCAGATGGACAATACAGTTACGACTACTGAATCCTACATAATTGCACTTTATGAGCACTTACATGAGTGCATGGATCGTGCTATCCCAAACAGAACCAAGACGTTATCCTCCAAAAAAAGGCAGCCAATCTGGTGGTCCCCTGCCATAAACAAACTGTACAACAGAAGGAAGAAACTGTTGCAAAAGAGAGTAAAATCCCACGAGTGGAGGAGCTCCCTGGTCAGCCTCAGTAAGAAGCTGCGATCCCTGATAAAATTCTCCAAAGCTAGTTACGAAAACAAAATTGCCACTGATTCTAAAGACAACCACAAAGCATTCTATAGCTATGTCAAGAATCTCAATGGCAACACTAAGATCTGCTCTGTTACAACACAATGGCACTAAATATACAGACCCAACTGATATTGCCAACATCCTGGCAGATAGGTTCAGTGCTAACTTTACCCCCCTCTCACCCCATAAAGAGCCCATCTCTATACTGGAAGAATGCAAAGTTCCTGTAATCATGGCTGCACAGGTAAAAACCACACTCTCCAAAGCCAAGAACACAGCATACATGGGACCAGACAATATTCCAGGCTGCGTTCTACATGAACTACAAAATGAACTGGCACCCCACCTAAGTACCATGTTCAATCATAGCCTCACCTCAGGCTTTGTGCCTGCTGAATGGCACACAGCAACGGTTTTCTCACTCCACAAGGGGGGAGCCACCATGGACCCCGGGAACTACCGCCCCATAAGCCTGACGAGCCTTGTCTGCAAGGCCATGGAACATATCATCATGGAACTTATAAACAAAGACATTGCTAATCTCCAAACTCTGGACCCCACCCAGTTCGGGTTTGTAAAAGGCAGATCATGTCTCCTAAACCTGATAGACTTCTTTGAAGCAGTCACCAAAGCCGCAGACAAGGGTAAGGTGGTTCACACAGCCTATCTAGATCTTGCCAAGGCTTTCGACACCATGCCCCACTCTGGAATTATAGATAAATTCACTAAACTACATATAAATCCCTATGTCACAAGATGGGTTGCCAAATGGCTCACTGACAGAACTCACACTGTGAAAGTAGCAGACTCCAAATCTGACTTCAGACCAGTGACAAGTGGAGCACCACAGGGTTCAGTCCTGGGTCCTCTCCTGTTTGGTATCTAGTTCTCTGAAGTACAGGCTAACACAGAAGGTTTTGGCTAACGAAGTTCGCAGAAGACTGCAAACTAGGAGCCATAATCGAAACTCCTAACGATATGGACATCCTACAAAAGGGCCTCACTGAGACAGATGCCTGGTGTCAAAGCCATGGCCTCAAGCTGAATGCCAAAAAGTGCATTGTCATCCCCTTTGGTAAAAACTCTGTACCCATGAACTACAACTTAGGCGGTAGCATACTTAACACCGAAAGTGTGATAAGAGACCTTGGGACACAGGTGGACAGTAGTCTCTCCTTTGATAATCACATCGCCACAGTAGTCAGGAAATCCTTCTACGTGGCACACCTCATCACAAAAGGTTTCTCATCCAGAAAAAAAGAGGTAATTGTTCCCCTCTACTCATCACTCATTAGACCCATTATAGAGTACAACGCCCCTTTTGGTATGTACCTCACAAGACATCTACAACAACTGGAAAGGCCATAGAAATACCTCAGAAAGAGGATTACCGGCCTCAAACAGATGCCCTACGCAGACAGTCTCAAAAATCTCCAGCTTTACTCCATCGCATATCGCCTACTCAGAGGTGATCTCTGCCTAACATACAAAGCTATGGCAAACCCAGAGCTGTTGGACATGCTCCACTTAAAGAAATCCAATTCCTCCGAGCTACACGCTCTAGGGACCTAAACCTTGTCACCACAATAAACAGAACATGCTGGAGGGATAGATTCCTGCCCCAAAGACTTCCCATACTCTGGAATAAACTACCTATCTATATCAAACAAAGCTCATTAGCACTCTTCAAGAAAAATCTTGATGACTGGATGGGAAATAGGAAATTCACCCCAGAGATCACCTCTGTGGCTCTGCTCGACAGTGGCACAGGAAAATAATTTTCTTGGGTGGCAAAAGCCAGGGTACCTTTTTGGCTGGGCTTGTATAGGCCCCAGGGCCGATAGCCTAGTACCTACCTATGAACCTATGACCTCCTGACCTAGAGGGGTAAGAGCTGAAGGAACACTCATTTGGCCCTGCGTCTAGAATTTTCCTTTCCATTTCTTCCACATCTTCTTTTGTTAGACTTCTGGAAGAATGAGTGGAAAAAAATTAAGGCGACTTGGGTCTTTCCAGGAAAGGGGAAGGTATCCTAAAGGGTACTGGATCCACCGATGATAAATACCCTGTCCTTGGTAAAATATCCAAAGCTGAAGGTCCAGCAACAATTGGATCTGACTTAGATTGTGTCACGTCCGATAAGGTTGGATCATGTAATTTTGATTTCTCTGGATCCGAAGTAGTTGGATCAGGCATTTTTGGCTTTTTTGGATCAGACGATAAAGTTGGATCTTTGTAAAAACTATTCTTAGAAGTATCTGAATCAGACAGAGAAGAGGAAGGCTTCAGAGACAAGGTCTTAAGCTGCTTTGCCTTCGTCTTACTTTTGGGTGATATATCTCTTGATATAACCTCTCCAAAGAAGAAGGTAAAAGGCCTTTGAGAATCAATTAATTTTTGCGTTCCACTAATGCTCTGGGGTTGGCAAATCGAGCAGTCTTCCTGTAAGTGAAGCGGTCCTAGACAGCATACACATAAGGTGTGGGCATCAGATAATGGCAGCCTATGCCCAAACTAAGTAAATTTTTTAAAATCCTGCTGGCGCTTTCTCTGTCATATTGAATTTCTATATGTATTTCACTTGCCACAGTGTAATGTATGACACTGTAATGCAGTAATGTGTGGTATTGATGAATGTATTCTATATGTATTCAATATGTAAAATATCTATTTTTCTGTTGGAGCTTTTCTCCTCGGGCCTCCACTGAAAATGGGCAATTGTAGCCCAGTCGGACAAACCTGGTCAACAAATATAAAATAAATAAATAAATTAAATAAATATTATACAGCAAGAAATAGGCAAGAAAAGAAAATATTCTCTACTTAACTAACCTTCTCTCTCGCTCTTTTTTTTTATGTTTTTTTTTGTTAGCAAGGATACAGGATGGAAAAATAAAGGAATTACCAAAAACGGTATTGGTATTCAAAGTTACAAGAAACTGTACTATCATGGAAAAGATATGTACTCATCATGACGTTCCATGTTTGTTGCCCATCTCGCCTTCATTCTTGCTGGTTGGGTTCGGAACTGAGAATTGGTTCTGACTCGGCCTTATTCAAAAGCTTGAGAGGTTCCACCAGCTTGTGGCTTATTCCCTATCACATGATGCTCTGGGACTATTACCCAGATCGTTTGCAGATAAACAACATAATCATTACCTCTCAATAGAGCAACATATCAAAAAAAGACTAAGAAGAGATTCAGAGACTTGGCCAGTAAAGACTGCCTGATCCTTCAGGAGCAAAGACAGGGGAAGGAGGGTGGGATGCAGGAATGAAGGTGAGATAGACAACAAACATGGAACATTATGGTGAGTACATAACTTCTTAATGTTATGTTGTCCTATCTCACCTTCATTCTTGCTGGTTGGGACAGCATCCCTAGCACCTTCTTTCTTGGGTGGCTCAAGGGAAAATACTCTTCAGAAGAGTGGACCCAAAAGAGGTCCTGTTCCTGGAGGCCAAATCGACTTTGTAATGAGTGATAAAGATATGAGGCCTTACCCATGTTGCTGTTGCACAAGTGGAATCCAAAGGTAGCCTTGCCTGGAAGGCAGATGAAGCTGAAATAGCTCTTGGGGAATGGACTTTCACTTTCCCTGGAAGTTGTCTGTTCTGGGAATTGTATGTAGAGGTGATACAGTCTGAAACCCCTTAGAAAGTGTGACCTTTGAAATTGGCAATCCTTTCTTTCTGTCTGAAAAAGACACAAACAGCTGGTCTGACTTTCTGAAATCTTTTGTTCTATGCATGTAGAAAAGTAATTGCCTATGCATGTCCAACGGATGTTATCTATATCCTGCCTTGTTGCCATAGTTTGGGAAAAATACAGGTAAATCAATGGATTGATTTCAATTTGTGTCTGAACACATTTTTGGTAGGAATGAAGGGTTAAGTCTGTAAGGAAACTCTATCTTTGTGAAAAGTTATGTACCAAAAACGTCTAGCAGACGTTATGGCCACCAATAGTGCTATCTTCCACGACAAAAACTTTATGTCACATAATGATGCAGGTTCAAAGGGGGATAGAATCAGTAGAGATAGAATGAAATTTAAGTCCCATGACACTGGAGGTTCTCTCCCTGGAGCCCTTAGTAAGAATGTACCCTTTAAAAATGCTTTAGAAAGCCTGTGGGACATGATTTTTAGTCCCATTTCCCCAATAT